>NC_041389.1:149144220-149165295 GCF_002162155.2 Triticum dicoccoides | reverse complement strand
AACTGCCGGTGACTGCCAACCAGAGGTCTCACGACTTCAAATACCCACCAACCACTAATTTATTACCATTTTTGTCCTTCATATACGCGCTGACGGGTGGGCCATATGGTAATGTGCGCTGCTGAATGTGGACCGTTTAACTGGTCACTTGATCGTGTTATCAACAAATTACTGAGCTGTATGGTGAGCTAGTGACTGTATGATCACCCTAAATTGTACTCCTATTTTATTAACACAATACAGACTCAAACTACCATTTCTTCTTTCATATACGGGCTGACAGGTGGGCCCCACGGTTACGCGCCCCGATGGTGCAACACTAGTTGCGCCGCGTGGAACGTTTGACTAGTCAATTGATTGTGTCATCAACAAAATACGGAGTTGTACGGGTGAGCCAGTGACCATATAATCATGACATGTATTTGTTTAACACGGTACAGACGCAAGGGCTCATATGTACGCGCAAGCACTCACCGCTATAAACGCACACACGTGAACCCTACCCCTATGAGCACCTTCGAGAGAGTGGGCCAGCATATATGACCTTGAGATTTTACGAAGTCACCATAGGTGCCTTGTAGTCGAGTGGAACGTCTTCTCCCACTGAACGTACATCGCCGGAAAATACTGAAATTAACACAAGATAAATGCGAGCACCGAGACTTTAACCTTGGTGGGCTCGAGAAACCACTGTCCTTCTAACCATCCAACCACATGTTGGTTAGCACGACAAAATGTATGTGGTGACCGTGATGAGCTTATTCTGAAGTCCAGTGACCATATCGTGCTTTTGCTTCAAATACAATGACCGTAAGTGTCGTCAACAAAATACAGAGCACGCATCAAATGCAAAGTCCGTTTGTGTCATCAACAAAATATGGAGACGTATCATAAGCTAGATACTGTTGTACTATTGTATATGCTTATTTTCTTAGTGGCCAATTGCACGTGTGGTGTGGTGGGCACATCATTTCTAGTTGTGGTGGGTCAACATGAAGACTCATGGGTCGGTTCCATCCTGCGCCACATATAGGTTGGACCGAGACGTGTTATACGAAGACCCATGTGGAGGACTCGGCATACAACACGAAGCTACCAAAGTCGCGGAGGGCTCTATCCCCACTAGTGATAAGCCGACTATATCTGATTTGTAACCCTAGGCCCTTAGTATGTCATACAAGCTTGGGGGCTAGTTCATCGATAGTATACACACACGCAAAATGCCTGGTATTCACGTGTACTTTGTACACACCCCTATCACTAATATACAGTACCAGGAGTAGGCTCTTTCTTCAACTGCAAGGGTCCGATCCGAACTAGGGTAAAACTTTGCCTCGTATTACCATCCAGCCTAACAGCCAGGGATATCCTACCGAATGATATGATGAAATCATATCTGCCAACTACTAAGAGAGAGGTGTGTCGGGGGGCAATGTGTGCGAGAGAGGCCTAAAGATAATGTGCGTGCGGGAGACACGTAGGCACATATATGTGCGTATAGAGGGCTAGTAGAGACCGTGCGTGTGTATATATGCATGTGAGAGAAATAGTGTTTTCCGACTGAGATTAGTGAAAAGAGTGGTACATAGTAGTCAGAAAGAGAGAGAGAAACAGAGAGAGCATGTGCGTAAGACACCCCGACACCCTGAGAGAGATTGTGAGCATGTGTGAAAGAGAAATGCCGATGCATATAAAGTGTGTGCACTTATGCGTTAGATAGAGAGATATATAACGCGTTTGTGAGAACGGGGCGAGGCATAGTGCATCTACGTGTAAAAGGCGGTTCTACGCATTAAATTAAAATATAGATGGCATTATTATTTTTGGATGAGATCATGAATTTTGCAAATTGCGTATGGACAAAAATCGGTCTATCAGACATCCATACTCTATTGAATTCTAGCATGTGCATGTGTTTATTTCATATTATCGATCCATAGAGTGAGAGCGGTTTGAAATACAGGCAATGAATGCTTTTGCAATTCATATATAAACATTAATTAGTGCAGTCCATGTTGTTAGTGTGAAGCACTTTATACATTTGTCACTTGCATGGATACATTCCAAATTGCTAGCTACGAAATAGAATACATGTCGAATTCAACATAAAGGGGGTTTCAAAGATTCGAATTCATAGGAAGTGCATTCATCTATTTGAACCCAAGATAATGGCATTTGTAAATCAGATGTAAAAGGGGGCATCAATCTTTGTTGTGAGTTTAAACATGCTATATATATTCATACGCATATCTAACTTTTTTTGCAACCAAGGAGATTATATCTGGAACCACGCATGAACTGAGGTAAGTTGCATATTTTTTTAATATATACTCGTGTACAATGTATATTCAAATGTACCCCCTCCATTCCAAAATAATCGTAGCTTTAGGATTTTCAGAGTAAAGATTTGTGAAGCTTGACAAATCCTGAAAGTTCAATTCAAGAGAACCGAAAACGTTAATGCTTCTGCTCCCAAATATTGAACGAAGCGCCAAATAGGCCTCTGGTCACCCGAAACCGCGCGAGACTAATGTTTGGTGGTAGGAAATTACTGTCCTAACTCTGGCCCGTGTAGCCTATCGGCCTGATGTCCAAAGGTCTAACCCGGGGTAGGTTTGTAACTTCACCAAGACGCTAGTCTCAAGCGCCTCCGACAAGAATTCATACGCCGTGGGCGCCTAAACACCCATGTGCTCGGCCGAAATCTATCCCACCCACATTTGGGACACCTGACATGACTGTCCTACCCCCAACCCACAATATGTCCGAAATTTTAGATGGGGGCAAAGTTTGTAACTTTCCCCAAATTTCAAACAAGCGCATCTCAAACCGAAACATTTTCCCCCCTTAGTTCCCCGCCTCCCTGCGTTTCCCCATTCATACTCCATGGGCGCGAAAACGCCCTCTCCACCAGCCGCGAAACCCCAGCCTCCTCCGTCCTCCACCCCATAGCGGCCAATCCACCGCCGCCCTCCTCCATCACGTTGGAGTCGGTACCCCGACGTCGTCGTCCAACGCAACCGCAATTGCAACACCCTCAAGGACTTAGCAGCTGAAGCCGAGGCAGAGCTGCCTCCACGACGCCGACGCCCACGTGCGCCGTACCAGAACCACTCCGACCATGCCATCCTGTGCCTCATTGCTGCGGCTCCACTGTCGCAACCGTCCACCGCACCGGAGCTGTTCCCGCTACGCCGTCGTTCACTGCCTCGGATCTGCTTCCCCGTCGCCGACAGACGGCCACCGCACCACACTCAACAACTTGGACATGGGTTCGTCCAAGGCTGCATCGTCCTCCACAACTTTTGGTTTCTGGCGAACAACAAGAAGATCGTCGGAAAAACAGAAGGAGGACACAGCACTGCCAGCAGAAAGAGGTACTCCTCTTCCCTTATTCATGCAAATCTTACGTCTCCGCTCACACCGTATTCATCCCACGAAACAGACTAGTTGAGCGCTTCTTACTGCATCTTCTTCGTGATACTAAATGCACAAGGTTTCCTCCCTTTTACTATTTCACCTTTGCTAGAGGTCAGTAGCCCGCCTGGATTTCAATTCAGGGTCAGTCGAACCGCAATTAAAAGAAGCAGCACCCGCTTAGGCACGCGGAGCACCTAGTCCGCCTGTTCCCCGGGGAAGCGGCGCATCGGTGTCTTTCATAGGGGTGTGGGGTGCAGGAGCTTCTTGCGCCCGATTTGGAGGTCGGCAGGGCTTGAATGGATGGCCGGGGGGTGGTGCCAAGCACGGTGGTGCAGTGAGGTCGAGGGGAGGGCGCAGGCAGAGGAGGAATACTGGGCTGGTGGTCGCTGGCGTTTCAAGGAAGATCGCCAACACTAACTGGCTAGAGGTAGATGAAGGCGATCTGCCCATTCTTTGTACATCGAACGGTGTAGAAAAAATGGACTGACCTATTTGCTTTCAGTCGACTGTTATTTCCATATAATCATGTAGTAATTTAGTGTGCCATGCATGTTGTAGAGCTATCATATGTCTCCCGTCACTTATTTCTCACTGATCTGCTATCTACTACCTTTACACTGTACTAATTGTGCACACACTTCACCCATACTCACACTATTGTTTTTTTATGCATGGGTATTTCAGACTCTGATGCAGTGTTGATGAATGCAGAAAAGAGAAGACAGAAGTCGCTCCAGTGTAATTTGAAGATAAGCACTAAGCGTTTCAGTGCTCTTATGGGTGCAGTGTCAGCAGTTGGAGACAGTAAACGTAGCTTTGCAGTTGATGATCTCAATTGCCACACACAACCATCCCAGGTGCTTGCTTTAACTTCACGCTATCAAATGTGGTTGCATGTTGCATATGGTGTCTAGCTTGTATTGCTTCCAATTTGGTTAAATTGCATCTGCTTACTTTACACATTATACCTTTGATAATGGCATGCCTTCCTATTTTTGATACATACTACATATGTCTATTAACCATGTTTGTACATCAAACTAATGCTCTTTTATATCCCTCGTCAATCACTTATGATGAGATAGTCCCCGAGTGGGTTACTGTGAGATGCCCTACTCGTTTAAAGAATGTAGTGTCATCCTCCCTGTCGGTGTCAGAACCGGCGGATCTCGGGTAGGGGTTCTCGATCTGTGCGTCTAAGGCTAATGGTACAGGAGGCAAGGGACATGATGTTTTACCCAGGTTTGGGCCCTCTCGATGGAGGTAAAACCCTACTTCCTGCTTGATTGATATTGATGATATGGGTATTACAAGAGTTGATCTACCACGAGATCGTAGAGGCTAAACCCTAGAAGCTAGCCTATGATGATTATGATTCTGTCTCTAAGGACTAAACCCTCCGGTTGATAGACACCGGAGAGGGCTAGGGTTTACATGGAGTCGGTTACAAAGAAGGAAATATAATATCCGGATCGTCAAGCTTGTCTTCCACGCAAAGGAGAGTCCCATCCGGACACGGGACGAAGTCTTGAGTCTTGTATCTTCACGGTCCAACAGTCCGGCCAGAGTATATAGTCCGGCTGTCCGGATACCCCCTAATCCAGGACTCCCTCAGTAGCCCCTGAACCAGGCTTGAATGACGATGAGCCCGGCGCGCAGTTCTGTCTTCGGCATTGCAAGGCGGGTTCCATCTCCGAATACTCCATAGTCATTACCGAACACTTAGATCGTGTCCGGATCTGCAAGATGATTTTCACATACCATCGTAGAGAGAATGATATTTCACAAGTGTAATCTGCTGACAACTTTAGACAAAGTGACATGACACTACGGTCGGGTCATTATTCGAACTGTTTTCCCACAACCAGCCACAGTGCATATTGCGAGGCAGTTTCCTCGGCACGTCTTGTCAAAGCAGAGATCATGTCCCCTTATCACGGGATTTCCATCAATACGGGCATGGGTAACCCAACCGCGCAATCAATCGTGGCGCTTGGGAAATAAGCGATTCTCGACAGGAAAGTGGGGAGGCGCACCGTTCTTGTCGCCTCTATAAAGGGATAAGGATTCCCCATTTTCACCCACGCCTTCTTCCTCCTCTACTTATCCATTCTCACACCCTCGAGCTCCAGCACCGTAGTTCACGCTTTCTCCGCACAGCCAAACATGTCCGGAGCAGGAGGCAAGTGGATGGCCTCCACCGTGAAGGAGGAGCATATTGCAAAGCTCCGGGCGGCCGGATACTTGGCTGCAGACATCGCGCACCGGCTACCGGATGAAGGGCAGATCATTCCAGCTCCGGAACCCCACGAGAGGGTCGTATTTCTCGCCCACTTCGTCTGTGGACTAGGATTTCCACTTCATCTCTTCGTCTGCGGGCTCATGTTCTACTACGGGCTAGATTTCCATGATCTAGCCCTAAATTTCATCCTCAACATCTCGGCGTTTATCATCGTGTGCGAGGCCTTCCCCCGCATCAAACCTCACTTCGGCTTGTGGCTACGAATCTTCTACGTGAAGCCGAAGATCATGAGCGGCCAGCAAGCGGAGTGTGGAGGCGCCATGGTGGGCAGGATGTCCAATGTTACCTGGCTTGACGGCTCCTTCGCGGAGCCACGCGATGCCAACTGGGCGGTGGCCCCCGAATTCCGATCTGGAATTCCCAAGCGGCTCACCTCTTGGGAAAAGAAGGGCCTAGCCTAGGGCGAGCCTGCGGAGTTGACCAGACTTCAAAACTACATCAAGAACATGAAGGACAAAAAATCAAACTTGTCAATGTGGTCCAGGTCATGCTTGTCCACCGGATTCTTCCGTGCCAAAGACGGGCATTTAATCTCTGGGAGTTCGTCCCAGCCGAACACCAGACGCTTCAAAAGCTCTACGGCATGACACACAAGGGCGCATGGAAGGCGCTATTCAAGGCCTCTGAAATACCTCCTCCCACATCCGAGGACCGCGGACTTCATGCCACGCGGCTCCCCCGTCCGATGAGTTTTCTGACTACCACCGGATGCAGTTTTTCCCAATGTACTCATGGGGGAATCTTAAGTCATTGTGTGCATTTGATCAGGAGTACATGGAGATGGCGGAGCGAATTGATTGTCTGGCTCCACTGCCAGAAGGTCCAGCAGATGCTCCCCTGACGGAGATGCTGGCCCTGGCACTCTACAAGGCGCCGAAAAAGAAGACCGAAAAGAAGGACCCGGGGACCAGGAAGGGGCTCCGACGTAAGGTCGTACCAGACGCCTCGTCCGAAGACGACGAGGCACGCTCCTCCCCCGAAGGGGAGGAGGAAGAGGAAAGGGCCGCCCCATCTGGAGAGGACAAGGGGCCTAGGAAGGCGGCCCAGGGGACCGGGAAGGGTCCCCGGCGCAAGGCCGTCATACCCTCGTCGTCCGAAGACGACAATGCAGATTCCTCCCGCGGAGGCGGGGGAAACACGAAGAAACTCTTCCTCCCTGCACTGGGGAGGAGAAGAAGAGGAAAGCCGCCCCAGAGGGGGAGGCTAGGATGCCCAAGAAGGGAAAGGCATCCCTTCCGGATTACTCCACCACGGCCACCTATAGCGAGGAGGGGTGGCTGCCCAGGGGGAAGCCCCCAGTATGATCATAAGTATCCGCACTCTGTTGTACTTTAGTACGACTTTGCTTCATAGTCTGTTATAACGCCAAACACGTATATGCAGTCCAGCCAGGGTCCATCCCGAGGTATCCTCTTCAGATGGGTCCTTGAGTGATTCAACGATGAACTCACTCCCGACGGCCACTACCCCTCGGCCTGCGGACGACACAGAGGTGTTGTCCCAAAGGTTCCCCGAGCAGGGGGAGGTGACTCTGGAGACGCCCCAAGGCGAAATCCAAGATGCTGGGTATGTGGGGCGTAAGATCCCCGTGGATTGTGCCAACGAGAGCCGCAGCAAGCCGGGCTCTCAGCCGGACACTGTACCGGAGCCTCCAATGGTTCCGGATTCGGGCAGGCGGCCCCTCGCAAAGGAGGGTGAGCCGTCCGTGCCGATGACTTCCGTTATGCCAGAGGCGTCGGATAGTCTACTAGAAGCGCTTCGCGGCGCTTCCATGGATGAAAAGCACCGTACTCTTATGAGTGCGGTGATTCGGAAGGTTCTGTCTGCCAAGAGCGGACTAACCGAAGCCTGCACCAGCCTCCTGATAGGCTTTGAGGTAAGTAATCAAAAATGTGTGAAAGTATCATCCGATAGGTAGTAGCCCCTGATACTCTATTTGGTGTTTGGAACGAAAAACCAAACGGAGGGTCGATTATAATCCGCAGGAGTCTAATAGTAGGTGTGCATGTGAATAAGCAGGTGGTGCTACTTGCCGCTGCTGCCCGCACGGCCGAGGTCGCCGGACTTAAACGGGACCTGGAGCAGGCACAGGGAGAGCTCGGCCTCACGAAGAGGCAGCTCGAGGAGAACAAAGGTGAGTGATACCCCGTTCACATATCATAAAGAATAGACAAAATTGGTGATTCTAACGACAGAGGTCGTGACTTTGTAATAGGGGCCACAACCGAAGTGGCGTCCCTAAAGAAAGCGTTGTCCGAGGCCAAAGACAAGGCGGCCATGGAGCGCATTGAGCGTGAAAAGCAGAATGCCAGGGTGGGCGAGGTACAGCAAGAGCTCCAGAAGCTCGGCAAGAAGTTCGAGTCCTTGGAGCGTGACCTCAAGACGAAGGAGTCTGAGCTTGCGAAGGCCCTTGCAAGTGTGAAAGACGCCAAGGCCGAGGCCGAAAAGGCCCAGCAGGAAATCCAGGCGGCCAAGAAGATAGTGGCGGGTAAGACATTCTTTATGCAAAGCAAGCATGTGGAGGAGGCGTTTCTCTTACTTACCCGAATTCGGAGCTCTCTAGGGGCATTCGCAGATCTGCCACGCAGCGTATCAGATGCCGCAGAGTTCTACCGTGCCGAGGAAGGGAGCTCGACGGAGAAGCTGTTCTAGTCCCAATATGCTGGAGTCGAACACCTGATGCCTCTGAGTGACCAATTGAAGCAATTGGTTGAACTCCACAGGGCGGCCGAAGTGGCTATTAAAGATTTCATAGTCCGGATGTGGCCTGGTGAGCCCTTGCCTGCCGGCTACTTCGGCCTGATAAAGCGGATGGTAAACGCTTGTCCACGGCTTGAGGTGATCAAGCGATCCGTTTGCATTGAGGGTGCCCGCCGGGCCTTTGCCCGTGCGAAGGTGCATTGGGGCAAGCTGGATGTGGAGAAGCTGGTGAAGGACGGACCGCCGGAGGGCAAGTCGCATCGATGTCCCGAAAAATATTATGATGGCATTATGAAAGGTGCTCGTCTCGTGGACGATGAGTGTACCAAGGACATGATCCTTGAGTAAATGTACTTCTATCGTTATTGTAATATAAAGACGAAGTTACTTGCGCTATATAGCGCTTTTTGATTTAAAATATTACCTTCTGTGCGGTTGTTTATAAAATTCTGAAAGTAGGCCAGTCGTCGGCTTCCGCCCCCACATAACTAGTACCGGGGTGTTCCTGGAAAAACCCAGACACTCTTTATCCAAATTTTTGGTCCCTGAAGGAGGTGTTTGGCGTAGCGAACAAGGCAATCGGACTATCCGGCTTTATAACTTTCACTTAGCCATAGAAGTCTACAATTTTAAATTTCGGCAAATCCCCTGGAATTCGGAAAGCCGAATTGGGGCACTATATACGCCTAAATTGGATGAAGCCGATTCCTCGCCTAAAGCGGAAAAAATCTTTAAGGATTTTAAGACCTCTCAAACAGCGACCAGCTCTCGCCGCATCATGCCGATCAGTTTTCGGCTTTCTCTACTGAGGTGCTCGTGCGGAAGAACCGGGACACGATCGCAGTAGTTCTCCCTGCGCTACCTTAGCCGATATAACAGAACGTACGGTACCAAAACAAGGGAGCCGGGCAAACCCAACTATTGACCCAAGACATGATTCGGAGCTGATGCATATAGTGCTATAAGTTCGGGGTGCCGCACTGTTGAAAGTGTCCAGACTTGTGTTATGGGGCGCCATAAGGAGCCCCTGGCAAACTAAACGTACCAAGGTGTACCGATGCAATATTAAATAAACATTTATAGAAAAAATGTGCAAATAGGAATAATAAGCTGATGCTGTATATTATCTCCCATTGATAAATAATACGTCTAAGCGTATGTTTACAATGCGTTAAGCAGAAGTAAATAGGACTATTTGACATGTCCCATCCAAGGGCGGGCTGCATGTAGGTATAAAAAACAGGTATAACGATCGTGAACAGATTCCACCTGGGTATTCCCTTTGTGTGCAAAGCCTTTTGCCTCCTTGGTTTTTTCTCCTGTGCAAGTCCGACAATCCGGCTCTTCTAAAGAGGCTGCCCGAAAGCAGTATCCTGAAAGGTAAAAAGTGGGGTTATTAAAGTATGTTGCGGCTGAGACGCACTGTTTGACTGAGTCCCTTGTTGTGCCTCCGCCTATGCCCATGGTATTTTTAGTGCGTAATTGTGTACGCGCGGCACGAATGCTGCCTTGATGGTGCTAGAGCGGAGGCCGGACTGCTAGTCGCGCTCTTGGCGCGCCTGGCGATCTTGTTGCGGGGTACTCCGGACTCGCTTGACGGTGTCCGGGGTTGTAGTCGCCGGATTGGTGGTTTGCCGGAGAAGGCCGCATTGTACTTCCGCCGCTAGGGCTGCAGTATGCTCTTCTGTACGGAGAGAGCGGTCCATGTTTCCGTTGACTGTTATGACCCCGCGTGGTCCTGGCATCTTGAGCTTGAGGTATGCATAGTGCGGTACCGCATTGAATCGAGTGAATGCGGTTCGTCCAAGTAGTGCGTGATAACCACTGTGGAAAGGGACGATATCGAAGATTAACTCCTCGCTTCGGAAGTTATCCGGAGATCCGAAGACCCCTTCCAGTGTTATGGAGCCTGTGCAACGGGCCTCTACTCCTGGAATTACACCTTTGAAGGTGGTTTTGGTGGGCTTGATACTTGAAGGGTCGATGCACATTTTGCGCACTGTGTCCTGATAAACCAGGTTCAGGCTGCTGCCACCATCCATAAGGACTCGCGTGAGGTGGAATCCGTCGATGATTGGGTCTCGGACCAATGCGACTGAACCGCCATGACAGATGCTGGTAGGGTGATCCCTACGATCGAAGGTGATCGGATAGGCTGACCATGGGTTGAATTTTGGGGCGACTGGCTCCATCTCATAGACATCCCGTAGTGCTCGCTTCCGTTCCCGTTTGGGAATATGGGTGGCGTAGATCATGTTGACCGTTTTCACCTGGGGAGGAAATTTCTTCTGTCCTCCTGTGTTCGGACGCCGGGCTCCTCGTCATCGTCACCGTGCAGTCCCTTGTCCTTGTTTTCGGTGTTTATTTTACCGGTCTGTTTGAACACCCAGCAGTCTCTGTTAGTGTGGTTTGCTAGCTTATCCGGGGTGCCATGAATTTGGCACGATCATTCAAGTATGCGGTCCAGACTGGATGGTCCCTGATTGTTTCTTTTGAACGGCTTTTTCCGCTGACAGGATTTGGAGCCACTGAATCCGGTGTTAACTGCCGTGTCTTTAGTGTTGTCGCTGTTGTTCCGTCGCTTATGTCTGTTGCGCCGTGGCTTGCCGTTATTATCGCAGACATCTGAGGTGCCGGAATTTATAGGTGTGGTGCTACTGCGGGCCATCCAGCTGTCCTCACCCGCGCAAAAATGGGTCACGAGTGTCGTGAGGGCCGCCATGGACTTTGGTTTTTCCTGGCCGAGGTGTCGGGCGAGCCACTCGTCACGGACATTATGCTTAAAGGCCGCCAGGGCTTCAGCATCCGGACAGTCGACTATTTGTTTCTTTTTGGTTAGGAACCGAGTCCAGAATTTCCTGGCTGACTCTCCTGGCTGTTGGGTAATGTGGCTCGGGTCATCGGCATCCGGTGGTCGCACATATGTGCCCTGGAAGTTGTCGAGGAACGCGTCCTCCAGATTTTCCCAACTGCCAATGGAATTTGCCAGCAGGCTGTTTAGCCAATGACGGGCCATTCCTTTGAGTTTAAGGGGGACATACTTGATGGCGTGTAGATCATCTCCGCGGGCCATGTGAATGTGGAGAAGGAAATCTTCGATCCATACTGTGGGGTCTGTTGTGCCATCCTATGATTCGATGTTTACGGCTTTAAACCCTTCTGGGAATTCATGATCCATCACTTCGTTAGTGAAGCAGAGGGGGTGTGCGGCGCCTCTATGCCGAGCTATGTGGCTACGCAGTTCGAATGAGTCTGGGTGGCTGTATTCGGCCCGGCTGGACTTGTTCATAGTGTATCCGGCGTGACGATCATCATCATGTGTTGGGGCGTGCCCTGTAGATCGATCTTGGCTGTCCTGCCTTGTTTTCCTGTATATCTTGCAGGTCCTACCTATTGCCCCGGGCCGTAGTGTATTGGCGTGGGGGTGCGGGCTGGTATTCGGGTTGATATGCCGTTTTATCCCGGCCACGAGGTGGCCGGTCAGCCGTGTGGCGTTCGAGTCCGTATTCCTCAGCTGCCAAGACTTCTGTCCATCTGTCTGTGAGCAAGTCTTGATCAGCTTGGAGCTGTTGCTGCTTCTTTTTCAGGCTCCTCGCAGTGGCCATAAGCCGGCGCTTGAAGCGCCCCTGCTCCACACGGTCCTCAGGCACGCCGAACTCGTCGTCGCCGAGGCTAATCTCGTCTTCGGAGGGGGCATGTAGTTGTCCTTCTCCGGATATCCGTCCGTCGCCTGTTCTTCTGTGCTGACCTGCCCATCTGCCTGCTCGGCCTTCTCGAAGGCAGGCTGATCGGGGTTGTATTCATCTTCGGCACCATCCGGATTGTTTTCGTCTCCTGTGCCAGTATTGTTGTGGCGGGGCTTGGAGCGGCACCGACGACGCCCATGCTTTGCTCTCTTCCCTGAGGGGTTATCCTCCATTGCCTCATCGCCATTGGTTTCCTTCGGAGTGTCCACCATATATATATCATATGAGGAGGTGGTTGTCCACCGCCCCGTGGGCGGTGGTTCCTGTTCTTCTCCTGCATCGTCGTCCATACCGTCGATGTCTTCGAAGTCGAAGTCAAGCACGTCGGTTAAATCATCGGCCGTGGCAATGAAGTGGGTGGTGGGTGGGCAACGAATTCCTTCGTCGCCTGATTCACACTCGAGCCGGACATAGTTCAGCCGAGAGTCTCCTGACAAAGAGAGGGACTTTAAAGAGTTCAGCATGTCGCCAAAGGGCGAGTGCTGGAAGATATCCGCAGCGGTGAACTCCATTACCGGAGCCCAACCAGATCCGGCGGGCTCGGAGGCGCGCGGACTGGAACCTATAACCGGATACGAGTCCGGGGGTCCGGTGTCACAGGCTTCCTTGGGGGTGAAGTCTGTGTGCGGCTCTACCGCCGATGAGTATGCGGCCTCCGGGGTGGGGTCCATCCACCCGTCCTTGGGCGACGCAATCTGCCCTGGATTTAGGTTCGGGGTTCCTGCAGGGGCGATATCCCGAGCATTTTCCGATAGCAGGTCTAAGCCGTGCTCATCGTGACTGTCCAGCGCTGCTGCCGCAGGCCCGAATCCGTTGAAGATCAAGTCTCCGCGGATATCGGCCGTGTAGTTCAGGTTTCCGAACCTGACCTGCTGGCTGGGGCCATAGCTGTCGATCTGCTCCAGATGGCCAGGCGAATTGGCCCGCAGTGCGAAGCCGCCGAACAAAAAAATCTGTCCGGGGAGAAAGTTCTCGCCCTGGACCATGTTTTTTGCTGACGATTAAGGGACCCATCGAGCCTCGCAGCGACGACACAGAGGAACTCTCAGTGAAAGCACCAATGTCGGTGTCAAAACCGGCGGATCTCGGGTAGGGGGTCCCGATCTGTGCGTCTAAGACTAATGGTAACAGGACGCAAGGGACACGATGTTTTACCCAGGTTCGGGCCCTCTCGATGGAGGTAAAACCCTACTTCCTGCTTGATTGATATTGATGATATGGGTATTACAAGAGTTGATCTACCACGAGATCGTAGAGGCTAAACCCTAGAAGCTAGCCTATGATGATTATGATTCTGTCTCTAAGGACTAAACCCTCCGGTTTATATAGACACCGGAGAGGGCTAGGGTTTACATGGAGTCGGTTACAAAGAAGGAAATATAATATCTGGATCGCCAAGCTTGTCTTCCACGCAAAGGAGAGTCCCATCCGGACACGGGACGAAGTCTTGAGTCTTGTATCTTCACGGTCCAACAGTCCGGCCAGAGTATATAGTCCGGCTATCCGTATACCCCCTAATCCAGGACTCCCTCACTCCCCACATGATTCTCAAGAAACAGCAAGGCTAAATGAAGATAGTCAACGTAGCTCTCTAGTTGATCACCGCAATTCCCCCACACCACCATCGCAGGTGCTTGCTCTTACTTAGCAGTGTGATATGTGGTTGCATGTTGCATATGGTGTCTACCTTGTAATGCTTCTAATTAGGGTAAATTGCATCTGCTTAGTTAACAATTATACCTGTGAATATGACATGCCTTCCTGTTTTTGGTACATACTACGTCTTTCTATTAACCATGTTCTTACATCAAACTACTTTTCTTGTGTATCCCTCATCAATGCTCCTAATTTGTTAAATTGCATCTCCTTAGCTTACGCATTATACATGTGAATATGACACGCCTTCCTGTTTTTGGTACATACTACATCTGCCTATCACACAATGTTCTTACATCAAACTACTATTCTTGTGTATCCTGTATCTATCACTTATGATGAGACAGTCACACGCGTGGGTTAATATGAGACGCAATACTCTTATAAAGAATGCAATTTCATCCTCTCCACATGATTCTCAAGAAACAGCAAGCCTAAATGAAGATATTGAACGTAGCTCTGTACCTGAAGACCGCACTTCCCCTACACCACCATCACAGGTGCTTGCTCTAACTTCGCAGTGTGGTATGTGGTTGCATGTTGCATATGGTGTCTAGCTTGTAATGCTTCTAATTAGAGTAAATTGCATCTGCTTAGTTTACACACTATACCTGTGAATATGACATGCCTTCCTATTTTTGGTACACACTACATCTATGTGTTAACCTTGTTCTTACATGAAACTACCTCTCTTCTGTATCCTGCATCAATCACTTACGATGAGTCACCTTTATTCGTTGCATATTGCATATTATTTCTAGCCTGTTGCCATGTATTGCTTCTAATTTGGTCAAATACATTTGTTAGGGCACCCTTTTAATTTGGCAGAGTGATATTGGTTTCATCTTTCATATGGTTTCTAGCTTGCATCGATTCTAACAAGTTCAAGCACCTTGTGCTTAGTTTACACTTTATACATCATACATGTCAATATGTCACGCCGTCCTGTTTTTCATACATATTCCATCCTCCTATCATGCGGCTGCCTTACATGAAAGTAGTGTTCGTCAGTATCATGCATCAATGAGTTCTAAAGAGCAAATTTTATTCCGTTTTCTTGTGGGTTTGACATGACAAGGCAAAATCAAGAAAGAGGAAGGAAAAGAGTAAGCAAGGCGATGATGGTGGTCCTCTGCAGCAACGCAAACAGAGCATCTGTACCGATTCTCCTTGTACTGATAGTGCATTACAAGGTCCATGTCTCCGCTCCCCTACTCCACCATCCAAGGTGCTTGCTCTAACTTGGCAGTGTGATATCTGGTTCCATGTTGCATATGGTGTCTAGCTCGTATTGCTCCTAATTAGTGTAAACTGCATCTGCTTAGCTTACACATGATACATGTGAATATGACATGCTTTCCTGTTTTTGGTACATACTATATTTGTCTATCACACCATGTTCTTACATGAAACTACTCTTCTTGTGTATCCTGCATCAGTCACTTATGATGGGAAACCTTTAAGTTGGCAGTGTGATATTGGTTTGCGTCTTGAATATGATTTCTAGCATGTATTGCTTCTAGTTTGATGAACGCCACCTATGACAAGACAGTTTTAACTTGGCAGAGTGATATTGATTGCGCCTTCCATATGGTGTCTTGTAGTGTTTCTAATTTGTTGAAGTGCCTTCTGCTTAGTTACCACATCATAGGTGTGAATATGTCAAGCCGTCCATTTTTTAGTACATATTCCATCCTCGTATCATGACTTTGCCTTTCATCACAGTAGTGTTCGTCAGTATCATGCATGAATGAGTTCCGAAGAGCGAATGATATTCCTTTTTCTTGTCGATATGACCTCACAATGCAAAATCAATAAAGCTGAAGGAAATTGGCAAGGCATTGGATGATGGTGGTCCTTCCGAGCAACTGAAATGGAGGTTCTCTACAGATTCTACTCCGCCATCCTCCCAACAAGATTCGCAAGACAAGCAAGGCTAGACAGTCAACGTAGTTGTGTAGATCATGAGCACATCTCCCCTACTCCACCATCACAGGTGCTTGCTCTAACTTGGCACTATTATATGTGGTTGCATGTTGCGTATGATGTCTAGCTTGTATTGCTTCTAACTTTGTTGAATTGCATCTCCTTACTTTACACATAATGCCTGTGAATATGACATGTGTTCCTGTTTCTACATCAGACTACTATTCTTGCATATCCCTCATCAGTCACTTATGATAAGGCACCTTTAAGTCGCCACTGTGATATTGGTTGTGTCTTGCATATGATTTCTAGCATGTACTGCTTCTAATTTGTTGAAACGCCATACAGTTTGAACTTGGCAGAGTGATATTGGTTGCATCTTTCATATGGTGTCTAGCTTGCAGTGCTTCTAATTTGTTGAAATGCCTTTTGCTTAGTTACCACATCATAGGTGTGAATATGTCACGCCATCCTGTTTTTCATACATATTCCATCCTCGCATCATGTGTTTTCCTTTCATCCGAGTAGTGTTCGTCAGTATCATGCATGAATGAGTTCTGAAGAGTGAATTTTATTCCTTTTTATTATCGGTTTGACTTCACAATGCAAAACCATTACAGCTGAATGAAATTAGTCCGGCAGTGGATGATGGTGGTCCTTCAGAGCAACTCAAACAGGGGGTCTCTACAGATTCTACTCCGCCATCCTCCCAACAAGATTCGCAAGACAACACAAGGCTGGACAGTCAACATAGCTGTGTAGATGATGAGTACATCTTCCCTACTCCACCATCACAGGTGCTTGCTCTAACTTGGCACTATTATATGTGGTTGCATGTTGCGTATGATGTCTACCTTGTATTGCTTCTAACTTGAATTGCATCTGCTTACTTTACACATAATGCCTGTGAATATGACACGTGTTCCTGTTTCTAGAACATACGTGTACATGAGCACATCTCCCCTACTCCACCATCGCAGGTGCTTGCTCTTACTTGGAACTGTTATATGTGGTTGCGCTTTCCATATGATGTCTAGTTTGTATTGCTTCTGATTATGTTGAATTGCATCTGTGTAGCTTACAACTTATACCTGCAACGATCACTTACCCATAAGACACATTTAACTTGGGATTGTGATGTAAGTTGCATCTTGCATTGTCTTCTAGCTTGTACTGCTTCTAATTTCTTGAAATGGCACTTACGACGAGACACTTTTTACATGATAGAGTGATATTGGTTGCATGTTCATATGGTGCCTAGCTTTCATTTCTTCTAATTTTGTTGAAATGCCTTCCGCTTACTGTTTTTTCATACATATTCCATCCTCCTATCGTACGTGTGAATATGAAACGTTGTCTTTTTCTGTATATATTCCATCCTCCTATCGTGCGCTTGCCTTACATCAAATTAGTGTTTGTCTGTATCATGCATCAACCAGTTATGCAGAGCTAATTTTATTCATCTTCTTGTGCTTTTGACTTTATAAGGCAATATCATAAAATAGGAAGGAAAAGAGTAAGTTAGGGGATGTTGGTGGTCCTCCGCACCGATGCAAACAGAGACTCTCTAGATTTGCCACTACTACTACTGCTAATGAAGTTGAAGTCCCAAGTCTACATGATGAGTTCATCTCCCGTACTCCAGCATCACAGGTGCTTGCTCTAAGTTGACAGTGTGATAATTGGTTTCATGTTGCATATGTTGTCTAGCCTGTATTTCTTCTATTTTGATTAAATTGCACCTGCTGCGTTTATATGTTATACATGTGTCAGGACCCCGACTCAATGCCACATCGATCTAGCATGTAACACCTCATATCACTTTGCGGCCTCACGCACGGTATTCCCACGGGTGTCGCCTTACCTTAGCCCGGGACCGTTTGCGCCTTTTGGCACACGTATATGACGGTGTCGCTAGCATCCATATGATAAGGAGCCCGGGCTGACATGGCTAGTCGTAAACCCAAAGTGGCACAGACTTACAGGGACAGGCATCCATGACCCAGCATCGAACGTGTCGGTCATCAGCAAGTGGGTCCGGGCTGTAGCACTGGGCTAACAGGACTCCGGTAAACCGGGCTGTAGCGGGCTAACAGGCCTCCGATACTCAATGCGTGACATTTCCCCGAAGGGACAGACACAGGAACGAAGAAGGACACATGCCGGCCAGCCTAAGTGTTCCGGAGCAGTAGCAAGCTACCATGGCTCGATGGAAACACTAGGAGACATTTCCCGGTAAGAGAGGCTACTAAGGATAAACAACTAGATAGTCAGATCCCACACATACCAAGCATTTCAATCATACACACAATATGCTCGATATGTGCAAATACAACAAGGCATCACAACATGACTCTACAACACAAGTAAATATTCAATAGGCTCCGAGGAGCGAGATATTACAAACATGGGTCTCATGACCCAACACTCAGAGCATACAAATCAAGCACAAGCGGAAGCTATCATGTCTGAGTACAGACATCTATAAATGAAAAAGGCTGAAAGCCTGACTATCTACCAGATCCTGCCGAGGGCACAAGATCGTAGCTGAGGTAACAAGCTAAATGTCGAAGTCCAAGCGGAACTACTAGTGAGATTGAAGTCTCTCTGCAAAAACATAAAATAGGCAAACGTGAGTACAAATGTACCCAGCAAGACTTACATCAGATCTATCTACATATGCATCATTATCAACAAGGGGGTGGAGGGGTTTGACTGCAGCAAGCCAGCTTTGACTCGGTGGCTATCCTGAACTACGACTGCAAGTAACTCTTTTGAAGTGGCGCACACGAGTCCACATATTCACCAACCAATACACCACCATGGATCCGCTCCCGTCTCCCTACGAGAACGCCATCCATAGCACTCACGCTTATCTTGCGTGTTTTAGAGTATCCACTTTCACTTGTCTATGAACTGTACAAGGGGTCCAAGTTTCCATATCCGAGGAATCCGGCTATTCGAATAGATAATGATAACCCTGCAGGGGTGTACTTCTTCACACACGCTCTCGCCACTTACCGCCCTGTACACGTCATGTACCTCGGCAACCTTCAAGCGGAAGCCGGGCGAGGGAGTCGGCCACGACCTGACTAACCGAACAAGTCTCTAGTCCAGGTTTATCGCCTATTCGGGTTCCATCCGCAAGGAGATCCGGCCGGGGTGTCGCTTACGGCCCCAAACGATGTGAGCAGGGTTCCCAAGCCCACCATCCGGGTGCCACTTGGTACACCGTGCCACTGTGCCTAGTCTGTTCCAAGCCCACCTGTACCGGGTGCCACTTGGTAGACTACTAACACTACCTACAAACACCAGAAACTAGTTGCAACTCCTGGACAGAGATCATGTTGATTAATAAGTCGAGAGGGGTCGAGTTACCGGAACCCAATGTGTGGTAGTAACTGGTCATGGATCACAAACACAGAACTCAGTTCCTGAGGACGGCTGCAATGAGACAACCCACCATGTACTCCTACATGGCCTCTCACCGCTGCCTTTACCAAATCGTGTTCACACACTTAGCTCACACACAGTAGGACATGTTCACACGCCTCTGATTCATCCCCGATGAATCAGACCTGACTCAACTCTAAGCAGCAGCAGGCATGACAAGCAAGCATGAATGAGTAGGCACACCAGGGCTCAAACAACTCCTACTCATGCTAGTGGGTTTCATCTATTTACTGTGGCAATGACAGGTCATGCAAAGGATAAAGGGGTTCAGCTACCGCAGCAAGTAACAAATATGTCGTTGTTGTCCTAATGCAGTAAAAGAGAGCAGGAGCGAGAGAGTGGGATTTTATCGGAATGACCAAGGGGGTTTTGCTTGCCTGGCACTTCTGAAGATAACATTGAGTCTTCATCAGTGTCAACGATCACATCATCGGTACACGTCTATCGAGAGGGGACAATTACCGGCAATACAGAAAAAACACGATCAATGCAATGCACAATATGATGCATGCTATGACATGGCAATATGAATGTGTTTTGGGCTAATGCACCTAAAACCAGATTAAATGAAGTTGGTTTGAATCCAAGATTCAAATTCAAACTCCATATGTGGTTATTTAAATGTCATTCACTTCATTTGCCCTAAACAGTAGTGATAAGTTGTTCTAACATGCATGAATTCCTGTTAGCCCGCTACAGCCCGGTTCACCGGAGTCCTGCTAGCCTAGTGCTACAGCCTGGATTCACTCGCTGATGACCGACACGTTCGATGTTGGGTCATGGATGCCTGTCCCTGTAAGTTTGTGCCACTTTGGGTTTACGACTAGCCATGTCAGCCCGGGCTCCTTATCATATGGATGCTAGCGACACTGTCATATACGTGTGCCAAAAGGCGCAAACGGTCCAGGGCAAAGGTAAGGCGACACCCGTGGGAATACCGTGCGTGGGGCCACAAAGTGATATGAGGTGTTACATGCTAGATCGATGTGGCATTGAGTCGGGGTCCTGACACTAATGCACCTAAAACCAGATTAAATGAAGTTGGTTTGAATCCAAGATTCAAATTCAAACTCCATATGTGGTTATTTAAATGTCATTCACTTCATTTGCCCTAAACAGTAGTGATAAGTTGTTCTAACATGCATGAAAATGGTACAGATGGATTCCTTGAATTTTTCTGATAATTTTTCATATGTAAATTATTTAATTTGGAGTTACGGTTGAATTTCTATGATTTATTGAAGTTTTAGCTATTTTCTAGAATTTCCTGATTATTTTTAAATCCAGAAAATACTTATTGCGTCAGCCCCACGTCACAGTGACGTCAGCAGGGTCAACTGGGCTGGCTCGGGTCAAACCTGACGTGTGGGGTCCACACGTCAGTGACTAACTAACTAACCTAATTTTAATTAGAGCCTGGGCCCGCATGTCAGTGTCAGCAGGGGGGGGGGTAATTAGTTTAACTAATTCGATTAGTGCTAATCCTAATTAGCTAATAGGGCTGGCCCACCTGTCATTGAGTCAGGGCGTCCAACTGGGGTCAAACTCGCCGGACTTGGTCCACGGCTCGTCGCCGGTGAAGCCCGAGACGGCGGAGGGGGTCGGAATTCCTCCTCCGGCGACCAAATGGCCGGCGGAGGGCAGCTACGTGACGCTGAAGATCCCGCGCGTCGAGTGGTGCGGTCAGTTAGGCCGGGGGCGACCTATATCGACGGCGGCGAGCTCAAAGGCGGCGGCCGGAGTTCGGGCAACCGCGGAGATGGCGCTATAGGGCATGGCAGGGAGCACTCGTGGGTGTTTCGGGTTCGCAGGAGCGCGATGAGCACGCTGGTGATGCTCGGGCGAGCGGACGAGCTCAGGAGCATGGAGCTC
>NC_041389.1:149137367-149141644 GCF_002162155.2 Triticum dicoccoides | reverse complement strand
AACATGTGAACACGTTGTCCCAGACAAGCATGACCACGTGGTAGTCTTATAATAAAACACTACCGAGTTCAGGTGGGGAACCATCGACGAGGATATCAAAATCCTTGCATAAGGTATACTCTTAAGAAGGAACTTCTTCTCCTTGAACAAATCAATCAGTGGCTTGGTGTGCTAGGATATACATATGGAATGAAGATGATCAGTCTAACAGACCACAGAATTCTTCGCACGTGCATGACCGACTTGGGATGATTCCAAAGGAGCAAAAACAAACTTTCTCGAATTCACGACGGCAACTTACATCAAAATGCACGTGAATCAAAGGAAGTCACTCCTTTCATCAAACAAGTACTTCATGAGCTAGCATGAAGAAAATGCTTTCAAAAGTTTCCAACACTAACTTAATGTTCAACAACATCATGGAGGAGATAAGAATGTTGTCAATGGGCTCAACAACAACTCATCGGAATTTCCATATCACTGGACTTCCACCATCGTGTGAACACGGTGATAGCATTGGTCAGAACCAAAAGATATAATGGTGTATGCTCGAGGGATCAACCACGAGTAAGACAACATTACGAACATCGTTGGTTCTGACTTGATTTGACGATAGCCCACACTCAAATCAAAAGATTGATAAGACAGTAGGTGCAGCAACTGATCACAGGGACCAATCGATGAAGATATCATCTTTCTTCAACACACACTACACAAGAATACCCCTTTGGAACGAACTAAGTCAGGCAAGCTTTTATCTTCCAACCCTCCAAGTTGTCGTTTAGCTTAACCAACTAGCTCAGGGATATCTAACACCGATTCTTGGAGAGAAGGTGGTTCACAAGAAACCAACTTGATCACGAGCTCAACATAGCGGTCAGGTGACAACCTGGTAATACTTCCGAGAAGATCTTCGGAAATAACGAACCACCGATATGTTACTAAGCTCGAGAACAATCTTGGTTTTCAGGGCAAGACGATATAATCAAATGAGCGAGGACTTGACGAGATCCTAGCTCATTAAACGAAGGGTGCACCGAAGTAAGGACTAGGTAGCATGATCAGTCTTAGAAGGATGATTCAAAAACCAACATGCTAAGAATGAAATTATTATCCTTTAACTACCAAGCAACGAGGTTGCTGGGAGTATTGATTTCACACACCATGATTCATTTGTCGGCATTCCGGTTACAATAACACGGGAACCGAGGAATGAACAATGATGGCAAGAAGTATCACTGTACCAAGAGTTCATAGGATGGTGTGCAATTCCTATAACAATCTTGATATAAAATATATAATACTCCAAGGTAGAGCAGAACAAAAGCTGGAGTAGCAATTTGATCTGCGGAATACAACTACTTTGACCCAATCCTAGATATGGATGAGATTCTGGAGTTTGTTTCTCCGAGTCATTCAGGACAGAATGGCTTGACGGACCACAAGAGTAATAAGCATCGACGAACGAATGCACGCATACTCTTGACTATCAATTGATAGACGAGGGCCAGAAAACAACTAAAGAGGGACAACTCAAAGGAACATATGATTTTCTGAGTTGTGAATGCATAGATTAGCATGTCGAACGAGTTCAACATATTTCTTCCAGACAATCCATGCGGAAAGGTAGAACTGGCAGAGTCACAATTATGAATGGAGAACCCATCGAGAGCACTCCTGTTGTGATCCTTTGATCCAACAAACTTTTGTTGTAAGTGGTTCATGGTATTTGGAAGAAGGATATACCACGGACCTCGAGAACTACTGCAAAGGTTACTAATAACCTAAGGGAGCTAGCAATTACTATCAACATGAAGTAAGTAGGGTGAATCTCGGGTTCAAAACCCAAGGAGTAGAATACCTACTACTAAGTGGCATCACGGGATGCTTTCGGGGATAACGCCAGAGTCATCACACTGGGACACAAATCATAGCTAGATTACTAGATGATCCCCTAAGACACCTAGGGTCATAATAATATCTCCAACATAAGTGTCAAGGCAATAGAATACCTCAACTCAACAATTAGTGTGATTGAGCTGGCATAAAGGAACATCGAAAACCAGAGGGAAAGGATTTTGCAAATGCATCAGATTATTTAGAAACCTGGGATGACTCGGACAGCATAACGGCTGTAAATGCTCAGAAAAGATTTGAGACATTCACAAAAATGGTGGCATAACCACTCAGAAGCACAATATCAAGGTCTCGAGATCAATAATTAACATACGGAAGTCGTAGGAACTGAACTCAAGCTTAAATCCAACAATTCTATAAGTCTACGGATAAGTAACACGTGATCCTGATAGAAAGAGGAGATAGCCTAATTCCTTAACCCCACAGGAAAGATAAGATGACTCAGATCAGAAGGCCATGAGGTATAAGGAGTAAAAAGAGCCTTACGTTCCATCCCACAATCAATTCCCTTATATAACTAAAGCATTTCTAGACTCAACTTCGACCAGTTTGGCTTGGTAATCCTACAGGCAGTCAAGCTCTGATACCAACGCTGTCAGGACCCCGACTCAATGCCACATCGATCTAGCATGTAACACCTCATATCACTTTGCGGCCTCACGCACGGTATTCCCACGGGTGTCGCCTTACCTTAGCCCGGGACCGTTTGCGCCTTTTGGCACACGTATATGACGGTGTCGCTAGCATCCATATGATAAGGAGCCTGGGCTGACATGGCTAGTCGTAAACCCAAAGTGGCACAGACTTACAGGGACAGGCATCCATGACCCAGCATCGAACGTGTCGGTCATCAGCAAGTGGGTCCGGGCTGTAGCACTGGGCTAACAGGACTCCGGCAAACCGGGCTGTAGCGGGCTAACAGGCCTCCGATACTCAATGCGTGACATTTCCCCGAAGGGACAGACACAGGAACGAAGAAGGACACATGCCGGCCAGCCTAAGTGTTCCGGAGCAGTAGCAAGCTACCATGGCTCAGTGGAAACACTAGGAGACATTTCCCGGTAAGAGAGGCTACTAAGGATAAACAACTAGATAGTCAGATCCCACACATACCAAGCATTTCAATCATACACACAATATGCTCGATATGTGCAAATACAACAAGGCATCACAACATGACTCTACAACACAAGTAAATATTCAATAGGCTCCGAGGAGCGAGATATTACAAACATGGGTCTCATGACCCAACACTCAGAGCATACAAATCAAGCACAAGCGGAAGCTATCATGTCTGAGTACAGACATCTATAAATGAAAAAGGCTGAAAGCCTGACTATCTACCAGATCCTGCCGAGGGCACAAGATCGTAGCTGAGGTAACAAGCTAAACGTCGAAGTCCAAGCGGAACTACTAGTGAGACTGAAGTCTCTCTGCAAAAACATAAAATAGGCAAACGTGAGTACAAATGTACCCAGCAAGACTTACATCAGATCTATCTACATATGCATCATTATCAACAAGGGGGTGGAGGGGTTTGACTGCAGCAAGCCAACTTTGACTCGGTGGCTATCCTGAACTACGACTGCAAGTAACTCTTTTGAAGTGGCGCACACGAGTCCACATATTCACCAACCAATACACCACCATGGATCCGCTCTCGTCTCCCTACGAGAACGCCATCCATAGCACTCACGCTTATCTTGCGTGTTTTAGAGTATCCACTTTCACTTGTCTATGAACTGTACAAGGGGTCCAAGTTTTCATATCCGAGGAATCCGGCTATTCGAATAGATAATGATAACCCTGCAGGGGTGTACTTCTTCACACACGCTCTCGCCACTTACCGCCCTGTACACGTCATGTACCTCGGCAACCTTCAAGCGGAAGCCGGGCGAGGGAGTCGGCCACGACCTAACTAACCGAACAAGTCTCTAGTCCAGGTTTATCGCCTATTCGGGTTCCATCCGCAAGGAGATCCGGCCGGGGTGTCGCTTACGGCCCCAAACGATGTGAGCAGGGTTCCCAAGCCCACCATCCGGGTGCCACTTGGTACACCGTGCCACTGTGCCTAGTCTGTCCCAAGCCCACCTGTACCGGGTGCCACTTGGTAGACTACTAACACTACCTACAAACACCAGAAACTAGTTGCAACTCCTGGACAGAGATCATGTTGATTAATAAGTCGAGAGGGGTCGAGTTACCGGAACCCAATGTGTGGTAGTAACTGGTCATGGATCACAAACACAGAACTCAGTTCCTGAGGACGGCTGCAATGAGACAACCCACCATGTACTCCTACATGGCCTCTCACCGCTGCCTTTACCAAATCGTGTTCACACACTTAGCTCACACACAGT
>NC_041389.1:149119557-149120785 GCF_002162155.2 Triticum dicoccoides | reverse complement strand
GGCCTTTGACCCGGCCCCACCTGTCATTGACACTAACTAGCCCTGTGCCACTGACGTGTGGCCCCCACACGTCAGGTTTGACCTGGACCCGCCCTGTTGACCTGATGACGTCAGGATAAGGTCATGCTGACGCAATAATTCCTTTCTGGAATTAAAATAAATTAGGAAATAATTTATAAATTCCAGAAAATTGTATAAACTTCTAAAAATCATAGAAATTCAACCGTAACTCCAAATTAAATAATTTATATATGAAAAATTATCAGAAAAATTCAAGGAATCCATCTGTACCATTTTCATGCATGTTAGAACAACTTATCACTACTGTTTAGGGCAAATGAAGTGAATGGCATTAAATAACCACATATGGAGTTTGAATTTGAATCTTGGATTCAAACCAACTTCATTTAATCTGGTTTTAGGTGCATTAGCCCAAAACACATTCATATTGCCATGTCATAGCATGCATCATATTGTGCATTGCATTGATCGTGTTTTTTTCTGTATTGCCGGTATTTGTCCCCTCTCGATAGACGTGTACCGACGATGTGATCGATGACACCGATGAAGAGCTATATCATCTTCAGAAGTGCCAGGCAAGCAAAACCCCCTTGTTCATTCCGATAAAATCCCACTCTCTCGCTCCTGCTCTCTTTTACTGCATTAGGACAACAACGATTCATCTGTTACCTGCTGCGGTAGCTGAACCCCTTTATCCTTTGCATGACCTGTCATTGCCACAGTAAATAGATGAAACCCACTAGCATGAGTAGGAGTTGTTTGAGCCTTGTTGTGCCTACTCATTCATGCTTGTTTGTCATGCCTGCTACTGCTTAGAGTCGAGTCAGGTCTGATTCATCCGGGATGAATCAGAGGTGTGTGAACATGTCCTACTGTGTGTGAGCTAAGTGTGAGAACACGATTTGGTAAAGGTAGCGGTGAGAGGCCATGTAGGAGTACATGGTGGGTTGTCTCATTGAAGCCGTCCTCAGGAACTGAGTTCTGTGTTTGTGATCCATGATTCAGCTACTACCATACATTGGGCCCTGAAATATGACCCCGCTCGACTTCTTATTCACCCTTGTCCTCTGTCCAGGAGTTGCAAGTAGTTTCTGGTGTTTGTAGTATGCTGGAGGCCGTGGACAGCGCTGACCGTAGGGGTGGGCTGTGATGCGGTAGGCACGTGGCCGGGTATACCGGGCGCCCGTTTGGTGTCACGGAACCCTGT
>NC_041389.1:149081863-149118477 GCF_002162155.2 Triticum dicoccoides | reverse complement strand
CCCCTCGACCCCTCGCTGTGCTTGCGAGCTCCGCCTCGACCCCCTCTTCCTCCCCACCGATCCACGGCCCTCCGGAAGCCCTGCATCGCCGCCCACGTCGCCGTTCCCCTCCTCGGCCACCGGAGATCGTCGCCGTCGATTCGCTGCACTCCGGCCGCCCCCGAGCCCACTAACCCTCCCTACAGCTCCGCGGTGAGCCTCCGTGCAGAACCCCTCTCTCTCCCCTCGCGTTTGCGAGCTCTAGGCCATAGCTCCGCCGCGGCCGAACTCCGGCCGCCGCTGACCTCGTCACCGCCGTCACTACAGCCGCTTGAGCTCGTCTCGGAGCGTGTCACCGCACTCAGGAAGCCACCAGGAGCCTAACGCATATCCTAACTCGCCCTCCCGTGCACCACAGCGCCAACCCCGCACTCACCGAACTCCGGCACCGCCGCGAGCTCCGTTCCGGCGAGCCCCGGCGTTCCCGTAGCCTCCCACCTACCCCATCAGATGCGGGAGAGCCCGGGCTACGCCCCGGTGCCCTCAGCCGCCGCCTCCGTCGCCTTTAGCGCAAGTCCAGCGTGCCCCCGCCGTGCTCTGTGGTCGTCGCCGGCTAATCTCCGGCCAGCTGACGTGGCTGGCTTAATCAGCCACTAACCACCGCATCGTGTCACAGACAGCCGGGCCCCACCGCCTAACTAACCGGCTAACTAAAATAGATTAGGTTTAATCTAATTGCAGTGGCCCCACGCGTCAGCTTTGACCGCGCTGACGTGGCCTTTGACCCGGCCCCACCTGTCATTGACACTAACTAGCCCTGTGCCACTGACGTGTGGCCCCCACACGTCAGGTTTGACCTGGACCCGCCCTGTTGACCTGATGACGTCAGGATAAGGTCATGCTGACGCAATAATTCCTTTCTGGAATTAAAATAAATTAGGAAATAATTTATAAATTCCAGAAAATTGTATAAACTTCTAAAAATCATAGAAATTCAACCGTAACTCCAAATTAAATAATTTATATATGAAAAATTATCAGAAAAATTCAAGGAATCCATCTGTACCATTTTCATGCATGTTAGAACAACTTATCACTACTGTTTAGGGCAAATGAAGTGAATGGCATTAAATAACCACATATGGAGTTTGAATTTGAATCTTGGATTCAAACCAACTTCATTTAATCTGGTTTTAGGTGCATTAGCCCAAAACACATTCATATTGCCATGTCATAGCATGCATCATATTGTGCATTGCATTGATCGTGTTTTTTTCTATACTGCCGGTATTTGTCCCCTCTCGATAGACGTGTACCGACGATGTGATCGATGACACCGATGAAGAGCTATATTATCTTCAGAAGTGCCAGGCAAGCAAAACCCCCTTGTTCATTCCGATAAAATCCCACTCTCTCGCTCCTGCTCTCTTTTACTGCATTAGGACAACAACGATTCATCTGTTACCTGCTGCGGTAGCTGAACCCCTTTATCCTTTGCATGACCTGTCATTGCCACAGTAAATAGATGAAACCCACTAGCATGAGTAGGAGTTGTTTGAGCCTTGTTGTGCCTACTCATTCATGCTTGTTTGTCATGCCTGCTACTGCTTAGAGTCGAGTCAGGTCTGATTCATCCGGGATGAATCAGAGGTGTGTGAACATGTCCTACTGTGTGTGAGCTAAGTGTGAGAACACGATTTGGTAAAGGTAGCGGTGAGAGGCCATGTAGGAGTACATGGTGGGTTGTCTCATTGAAGCCGTCCTCAGGAACTGAGTTCTGTGTTTGTGATCCATGATTCAGCTACTACCATACATTGGGCCCTGAAATATGACCCCGCTCGACTTCTTATTCACCCTTGTCCTCTGTCCAGGAGTTGCAAGTAGTTTCTGGTGTTTGTAGTATGCTGGAGGCCGTGGACAGCGCTGACCGTAGGGGTGGGCTGTGATGCGGTAGGCACGTGGCCGGGTATACCGGGCGCCCGTTTGGTGTCACGGAACCCTGTTCACATCGTTTGGGGCTGTGAGCGAAACTCCGACCGGATCTCCTCATGGATGGAACCCGAATAGGCGATAAACCTGGACTAGAGACTTGAGTGTTTAGGTAGGTCGTGGTCTACACCCACGTCGGCTTTCGCTTGAAGTCTACCGAGCACATGTCGTGTGCAGACGCTAAGTGGTGGAAACATGTATGAAGAAGTACACCCCTGCAGGGTTAATATCATCTATTCGAATAGCCGTGTCCGCGGTAAAGGACTTCTGGGTTGCCTATATCAGTTCATAGACAAGTGAAAGTGGATACTCTAAAATACGCAAGATAAGCGTGAGTACTATGGATGGCGTTCTCGTAGGGAGACGGGAGCAGATCCATAGTGGTGTATTGATATGGTGAATATGTGGACTCGTGTGCGCCACCTCAAAAGAGTTACTTGCAGTCGTAGTTCAGGATAGCCACCGAGTCAAAGCTGGCTTGCTGCAGTCAAACCCCTCCACCCCCTTGTTGATAATGATGCATATGTAGATAGATCTAATGTAAGTCTTGCTGGGTACATTTGTACTCACGTTTGCCTATTTATGTTTTTGCAGAGAGACTTCAGTCTCACTAGTAGTTCCGCGTGGACTTTGACGTTTAGCTTGTTACCTCAGCTACGATCTTGTGCCCTCGGCAGGATCTGATAGATAGTCAGGCTTCTCAGCCTTTTTCATTTATAGATGTCTGTACTCAGACATGATAGCTTCCGCTTGTGCTTTGACTTGTATGCTCTGATTGTTGGGTCATGAGACCCATGTTTGTAATATCTCGCTCCTCGGAGCCTAATGAATAAATTACTTGAGTCGTAGAGTCATGTTGTGATGCCATGTTGTATTTGCACATATCGAGCATATTGTGTGTATGTTATTGAAATGCTTGGTATGTGTGGGATCTGACTATCTAGTTGTTTATCTTTAGTAGCCTCTCTTACCGGGAAAAGTCTCCTAGTGTTTCCATTGAGCCTTGGTAGCTTGCTACTGCTCCGGAACACTTAGCTGGCCGGCATGTGTCCTTCTTCATTCCTATGTCTGTCCCTTCGGGGAAATGTCACGCGATGAATACCGGAGTCCTGTTAGCCCGCTACAGCCCGGTTCACCGGAGTCCTGCTAGCCCAGTGCTACAGCCTGGATTCACTCGCTGATGACCGACACGTTCGATGCTGGGTCATGGATGCCTGTCCCTGTAAGTTTGTGCCACTTTGGGTTTACGACTAGCCATGTTAGCCCGGGCTCCTTATCATATGGATGCTAGCGACACTGTCATATACGTGTGCCAAAAGGCGCAAACGGTCCCGGGCAAAGGTAAGGCGACACCCGTGGGAATACCGTGCGTGAGGCCACAAAGTGATATGAGGTGTTACATGCTAGATCGATGTGGCATTGAGTCGGGGTCCTGACACTAATGCACCTAAAACCAGATTAAATGAAGTTGGTTTGAATCCAAGATTCAAATTCAAACTCCATATGTGGTTATTTAAATGTCATTCACTTCATTTGCCCTAAACAGTAGTGATAAGTTGTTCTAACATGCATGAAAATGGTACAGATGGATTCCTTGAATTTTTCTGATAATTTTTCATATATAAATTATTTAATTTGGAGTTACGGTTGAATTTCTATGATTTATTGAAGTTTTAGCTATTTTCTGGAATTTCCTGATTATTTTTAAATCCAGAAAATACTTATTGCGTCAGCCCCACGTCACAGTGACGTCAGCAGGGTCAACTGGGCTGGCTCGGGTCAAACCTGACGTGTGGGGTCCACACGTCAGTGACTAACTAACTAACCTAATTTTAATTAGAGCCTGGGCCCGCATGTCAGTGTCACCAGGGGGGGTAATTAGTTTAACTAATTCGATTAGTGCTAATCCTAATTAGCTAATAGGGCTGGCCCACCTGTCATTGAGTCAGGGCGTCCAACTGGGGTCAAACTCGCCGGACTTGGTCCACGGCTCGTCGCCGGTGAAGCCCGAGACGGCGGAGGGGGTCGGAATTCCTCCTCCGGCGACCAAATGGCCGGCGGAGGGCAGCTACGTGACGCTGAAGATCCCGCGCGTCGAGTGGTGCGGTCAGTTAGGCCGGGGGCGACCTATATCGACGGCGGCGAGCTCAAAGGCGGCGGCCGGAGTTCGGGCAACCGCGGAGATGGCGCTATAGGGCATGGCAGGGAGCACTCGTGGGTGTTTCGGGTTCGCAGGAGCGCGATGAGCACGCTGGTGATGCTCGGGCGAGCGGACGAGCTCAGGAGCATGGAGCTCATCGGCCGTGGCGGCGGCGAGCTTCGGCGGAGGTGGGGAACGGGGCTAGAGCAAGAACGCGAGCAGGAGAGGAGGGGGAATCGGTCCATGAGCTCACTGTGGTTGCAGAGCGCGTCTCAGTGGGCTCGGGGGCAACCTGTCGGCGGTGAATCGAACGGCGGCGATCGCCGGCCGTGGCGACGAAGATGGCGGTGATGGCGTCACTGCAGGGCTCCGGGTGTTGCTTGGAGGGGTGGGGAGGAAGAGTAGGTCGAGGCAGAGCTTTGGGAGGCGTCGGGGAGACGAGGCGGTGGTGGTGGCCGCGGCGAACGGCATCGGTGGCGACGGGGCTCCGCTCGGTGGAGGAGAGAGGGAGCCAGAGAAAGGGGGGAGAAGGCACGGGGAGAGTGCGAGGCCTGGGAGGGTGCGTGGCGTCGCGGACGGGGTCCAGGGCGACGAGAGGAAGCAGGAGGTGGCCAGGGGGAAGCAGGAGGTGGTCGAGGCCTCTCGGGCGCGCGCCACGCCTCGCCTCTGTTCGTCCTCCTGGCAGAGGAGGAAGATGACAAGGGGGAGGAGGTGGGCTGGGCCGGCTGGGCCGGTTGGTGGCGCCAGGTAGGCTGCGGGTAAGTGGCCCAGGTAGGTTTTCTGCTCTGTTTTATTTTTTCCTTCTGTTTTGTTTTATTTAATTTATTTTGCCACTGTTTTGAATTTAAAATAATTCAAACAATGCCAAAAACTCCTCTGAATATTTTATATTGCTAGATGGACTTTTCCAAAAGCTTACAAAATAATTCAGGGATACTTGAAATTATATTCTAATTATATGCATATAATTCAAATTCAAATAGCTAATGAATTAAATTCAAAGTCCCAAAAATAATTCCTTAAAAATGTTCAATATTTTGGTTGGGACCAGAACCCTTACCAAAAATTATCAAACATTTAAGAAGAGCATTTTGGAGCAATGAATGAGATTTCTAGGGTTTTTGCCCCTCTTTTATTTAAGTTTTTGAGGCTTCCAAAATTCCTCAGTTCAAGTTTCGAAAATATAGACATGATGCACACATGAAGCTAGCCTAGAGCACTATCAGCAGCTAGGGATGTGACAACATGTGCATATGACATGGCTTTCTATGTCTAGAATACACTGCATCTATCTATCATACCATGTTCTTACATCAAAGTACTGCTGTTGTGTATCCCGCATCAGTCACTCATGATTGGACGCTTTTAACATGGCAGTTTGATAGTGGTTGCATCTTGCATTGATTTCTACGTTGTACTGCTTCTAATTTTTTGAATTGCCACTTATGACAAGACACTTTTAACTTGGCAGAGTAATATTGGTTGCATCTTTCATATGGTGTCTAGCTTGCATTACTTCTATTTTCTTGAAAATCCTTCTGCTTAGTTTGCACATCATAGCTGTGAATATGGCATGCCGTCCTATTTTTCTTACATATTCCATCCTCATACGGTTGTCTTACATCAAAGTATTGCTTGTCTATATCATGCATCAATGAGTTATGAAGAGTGATTTTATTCTTTTGTGTTGTGGGTACAGCTTGACATGGCAAAGTCAAAAAAGAGCAAGGAAAATGATATAGTAGGGAGTGTTGTTACTCGTCGGGTGAAAAGGAAAAGGATCTGCCGTCGAGATTCTACTGGTACTTATAGTGCAGTAGAAGGTCCAAGTCCACCGGCTAGATCTACAAACACAGTATCACCTGCTCCACCAGCTGCAGCATCCGCTTCAACTGTACCAGCATCTCAACCAGTTACTCGTTCGTTTGCTCCGGAACCAGCCAGTTCCCAAGCTGCCTTCACACCTAACACTACTTCTGAAGCACTGCTGACACAACAGGACTTGGCAAGATCAGATGAACCTCATGAGCATCAACACCAAGACGGTACCTGACCGAGTCAAGTTGCAGTTGCATGCTCCTTTATATGTACTCTCACAGTTTGATGTACACTAACACTTTCCATATTCGTTGTTGAACTAGCACCACGGCGCAAGCAGAAACAGACATGAGGGATAATGCTTGACAGATTAACAAAATCTAAAGGAGGAAGAATGAAGATCCATTTTGAGGCAGGTTTAAAAAGACCACGTGATGCTACAGAGTCAGCCAAGTTAGTATCAGAGGCAGTCGCTGCCGTTAGGTGTCATGCACGTATCCTCCCAACGTGGATCCAGTACATGAATGAGAAAGACAATACTCAGTTTAACACCTTCTGTGACCATTTATCCGTAAGTAATGTTATTCATCACAATTAGTAATATTGTCTTGCTCTGTCCCATACTTTCTAGCTTCCTCCTAATAAGACTCACATTCTTTTTTCAACAGATGAGGTTCAAGTTGGATCCGAAAGATGATGCAACTAAACAAGCATGCACTCATGTTTTTCAGTCTGCTATGTGATAGTATCGGTACCATCTTAGAAAATCTCACTTTGAAGGCAAGGCTAACAATGAAATCGCTCAAACATCTCTAGTGGAATATATTACAAATGAAGACTGGATAGCCCTTGTTAAACACTGGTCTGATCGAAAGTATCAGGTAGGCTATATGTATTTGATCAGACCACATATTGAACTTGTATTTATGTATGTGCCTTACAAGTGTATCTTCTTCTAGGCTAACTGTTTGAAGAACAAAACCAACCGTTCTAAAGTGAAATTCCAACAGACAATAGGATCTCGTAGCTATATTGCACACTGCGAGGCTCTTGTAAATAGCTGCTACTTCCTTCTTTTTTGTGTGCCATATTATTGCATTTGTATTGACTTCTTCCAAATACAAAGGAAAGCCCATGCGGACCAAAAAGAACCTGAACTGAATGCAGTGCAAATCTTCAAGGATTGCCACACCAGCAAGATAAAGGGCATGAGCACACCAGTTCAAGCCGCTGTTGTAAGTCCTTACTCCTCCTGCCTTGAACTGATTGGTACTATGATGTGTTCATTTAACTACTTGGTTTACAGCCAATGTCAGTTACTCTATTCACTTTTATACACAGTTGTCTTAACGTATCATTTCACCTTACATGGTTTAAAAGAGATGAAGGATATTCTTTTGGTCTTGATCTGTAATCTAGTTGTTATGTTCACGTGCGCACACAATGATAAAATAGCATGTTTGTTTTATATCTGTTTGCCCATGATATGAATGATGTCATACTATGTTCATCCTACTTTAAACCATGTCTCTTTATCCTTAGATGTCAACGAATGTGAGGAAATAGACAATATAGTAGGCATGCTACATGGACATATGTTCCGAAAGTGATTTTATTATGTAGTTGGCACTACAATACATGCTAATGTATTACAGTAGTTCACCAAAATAAGTTATGTATAAACGTTTAGCCTACTTTGTTTGTTTTTGTCTCATTATTAACTTATCTAGTACACTAATCTACAAGTTCAAACTTTCAGGAAGCTATTGAACAAATGATTGAACAGCCACAACCACCTGAAGGTGACGAGGCTACTACAGGCACAATGTCACCTCTTGCTACAGTGCGTCAGTATCTCTCCACTAACAGTGCAAAAAGCACCTTCCTGCGTAATTCTGGGTTGGTTGTCAAGGTAACCTCGTCCAAATCGCCTACTGAACAAAATCTTCCTGCTAGACAGAGTGAATATCTGTGCTCCAGACACAAGTCCAATCCCTAATGGACGTTGTTTCGGAAACAAGAATAGTGGTTCAGAAATGTCGTCAAGATATGAATGGTTTTGAAACCAGACTATCAGACATTCGCTTTGTTGTTCAAGAGCAATGGCGGAAAAAGGTGGAGATCGTGCTGCTCCATCAGATTCTACAGCCTGAAACATTAGCACTCAGGTCAAATGGTATGTGCTTCTATACATCTGATGGTGCTTTTATCTGGAAGGACTGTAAAATTTATGCCAACAGGCCTTTTGTTGTATGGTTGGAATTTATTTTGTTGTGATACAACATTTATGATGCTGCCACAGGCTGTAGTAATTACCACGCTATTTTTTGTATAGTGTAGGTTTATCTTAGTAATGTATTTGGCCGAAAGCTTCGTAGGAGCCCAACATGCCAACATTCGTCGGGCCCATTCCAATTGGGCTAAAAACGATTACGGGCCGAAATTTGCATGTAGCCTACTAAAAATATCTGGGCCTAAATCAGCATAAGCTTTCATATTTTTCTGGTAGGCATGTGCCCATAGTGGGCCTTTAACAGGCCTAAACATAATTTGGGCCCTCAGTAAAAATAGGCCGTTTACAGGTGTAAATATCTCGAGCCCATAAAAACATGGGCCTTTAATAGACCGAAAGTGAGATTGGGCCCTGATTATGCCAAATAACCCACTGGACTTAGCAGGCCAAAATGGTGGCCCATTTACGATGCGGATCTTTGACAGGCCGAAATTTGGACGGGCCGTAAATGCACCGACCTAATACACGGGCCTTTAACAGGCCGGAACTTCGGTCGGGCTAGATTATCGTTATTTTTATATGGGCTGTTAATGGGCCCGATATGACGTTGGGCCACATATGGCCCATGGTTTACGTCTGGCGTTAACAGGCCAAAAATGACAACAGGCCGAAAGTGGCCCAAATTTATAATGGGCCTCTAACAGGCAGAATGTCAGACATGGCCGAATATGACCCAAATCCTTCACGGTCGCTTATGGGGCGAAAGTTTTGATGGCCTGTAAATGGGCCCAAATGAAGCCGGACCTTTAACAGGCCGGAAATACACCGGCTGTAATTCGGCCCAGTTACTTAGCGGACTGTTAACGGGCCAGAAGTGACCATTGGCCGCGTTGATGGCAAGTTTAGGACAGGCCGTTGACGGGCCGATTTGACAGAGAATGTTGGGCCTTTAGCTGGGCCGGCCCATTATGGTCTGCAGAATCTTGTGGGCCTTTTGCTGGGCCGGCCTATTGTGGTCCGCAAAATCTTGTGGGCCTTTAGATGGGCCGGCCCATTATGGTCTGGAAAATCGTGTGGCCCTTTAGCTGGGCCGGCCCATTATGGTCCGCTAAATTTTGTGGGCCTTTAGCTGGGCCGGCCCATTATGGTCCGCTAAATCTTATGGGCCTTCGGTTGGGCCGGCCCATTTAAACTTTGTGGACCACTTTTGGGCCGGTCCACGTGTCAACATATCATAGGCCCATCTCGACTGTTGGATAAGTGACACCAGTGCCAACGCGGAGCTAACGCGTGGATCCGTCAGCCAATGAGAATTTTACACGTGGAAAATCGGCATTAGTCGTGGCTGTTAAGGGGTTATCGGATCCAAAATCCGACCCGATATCTTAACGGCGTTCCGTTACGGTGGATACCACGTGTCAGTCACCCTTGACGAAAGCACTTCTATGACGCGCGATTTATCGTCATGGAAGTGGACACTTCCGTGATGATAATTTTGGTAATGTCATGGAACACTTCTACGACAGCACAGGTATGACTATCTTGATTCTTTCATAAAATCGTCATGGATGTACATGCATGACAGAAAATGCGACCTACTGTGACAAACACGTATCATCACGGAAGTGTTTTTTTGTAGTGATACCCAGCGTCCATGTGTACAAGAATTATTTAGACAGGTCCCCAGGGCATGCTCACAGTCTATTCTATGTTACAGATAGCTTAGCTATGCAAGAATTATCAGGGCAGTCTACTCTATGTGATTCTGTCAAGGTGTTGGTATCAATTACGATAGCAGCGATGATACATGTGTGTGCCATATCCACCGGGAATTGAACTGAACTACTCGGGCCCCAATATTTCATAGTGAAAATCAGTAGAAACTAAAAATAATAAATTGTAATTAGCTTTGGCAGAAACATATTTCACATTAATTTTAATTAAGCAGAGCAGGGGAATTTCCTCAATGAGATGGGCTGGTGTGTTCAGAAGCAATTGTGATCAGCAGAAAAATATAAATTGTCAGGATGCCGACAACATGGATCAATGGAATAAATTCTCACAAATGAAATGACAGTGAAGGGGATATGAATCTTGACTCTGGATTGAACAAAGTAAATGGGATAAGCTCACCTTGCGGCAGAGAAGACGGACACCCAACTTCAATAAAAAAATGCGAATACGCCAAGCAAAATCTGCAAGGGAAATCTTAATTTAGACATGATACCACCTGAACATAGCAAGACATCCGGATGTCTAAAATGCACCTCACCTACTGGAATCACCCTCGCCTCAATGGAAGAAATATAACGCAGTTCGACCCTGAATATGAAGCAAAAAGACGTAATGAGACATGCTGAACCTGCAATGAATGAATGAATTGTTTGAACCTACACTGAATAGTTCATGTCCATCCATGCGTATGCTACTTTCTCATCAGAACGTCAATCCCAAAGATCTTCTGCTGGAAGTATAACTTTATATTAGTCAGTTGACACAATTATATTAGTCAGCTGACACAACACCTTAACTACCCAAGGGGTTTCCTAATACGCAACATTCTCTCAGAACATTTGACGAACAAATCAAGGGAAGTTTTCAAATCAGCATTACATGTGTAAAGTCATAATCCCTGAACATGATAAATAGCATAGTAGAAAATTTGAAAAGCACAAAAATAGATATTAAAGATAGCACCATCGGGGCTAATGTACTATCTAAAAGTGCACTGATGCCTAGTATATAAAGTTACCTAGAAAAACTCCAGCACATGAAAGGTGTGACAAAATAAAGGGGAAACAACAATCCTCCTCAAGAAATGGTGCTGATAGGCAGACATATTCCTTTTCATGTACTGTGGTGCAAGAGTTCAAAAGAAATCAGGCTCACCTATCTTGGAAGGGTCCGACTGCTCTAGGGACATCAAGCCACAATATCTCCGGCCACTCAGAACCAAAACAATATGCCCTATCTTCAGTTTCAGACTTCCAGTCAAAGGAAACTGTATGGGCCAAAAATAATCTTCAGAGAACATAGCAAATAATAAATAAGCAAAAGGATCATCCCTGGAAAAGCAATACAAGTTGCAAAACAGTCAAGATTGTTGAAAATATACACATCTTACCCTCCTGCTTGTAGTCCTCGATGACCTGCTCCTTCTTCCTGTTGTCGGCCGCGTCCCCTCCCCTGCAGCCATACCCCATTGCGGAGGAGTGCCGCTGCTTGCACTCCTCGATGGCATGCTCCTTCTCATATTGTTATCCGCCTCTCACCCCCTGCAGCTCCACCCCAGACAGCACAACGTCACAATTTATATTCAGAGCTATTTGAAAAGTTTTTGTGCCAAATTCGTTTTCACTTTTAGTGCCAACAAAAATATAGATCTGCTCTGCAATTAATTTACACGACATGACGATGGCATCAATTCATATCCATCCATTACAACATGAACATTTATATTTTGTTCTGCGAAAAACAAACTGGACATATAAGGGAATAAACTAAACCGAAACAGAAAAAAAAACATGGCAATCTCTTTGCATAATCTGGAATGTAAAAAAGGCATAGCTCCCAACTGAAGCTTTAATCTAACCCAGACCTTTGCTACTTCTAGTAATTGTAACTAACTAACTATAACCAATAAAATTATCATCTGAAGAAGTGCAACACAATTGTTCTCAGTTCTCAACTAAATGCCCATATCCATAAAATTAAAATGCTTCAGAAAGTATGAAAATGCACTCAACCGTGATAATGCTTTCTAGTAATCACTGCCTAGAAATGAGGAGACAATGCAACATATGTGTCAAGAGGAGAATGAGCAAGAGTGGATTTGGAGTTAAAGGAGAAACCAAATATGGGGACAGAAGGAGAATGAGCAAGAGTCGATCTAAAGGTAGGAGGAGAAACCAACCATGGGGCTCGTCAGCTCGATTCAAGCGTCGAATTCATCCGAGGGCCAATGTTCGGTGAGCGAGCACTCATGTTTAAGCACAATGTATATCCTACAAATTTAACAAAGATCAAGGGGGATATCAGTTATGCTAGCACCGCGCTCCCAAACTCGCATTTTGAGGTGTGAGTGAGACAAGACCTGAACAAATTCTACGGAAATAAACTCATTTGATAAGAACACAAATGCAAGGGCACTGTGCAGAAGGTGGCCGTACTTCTGGAAAATATGAAGAATCGAATTGTGAAAATTTATCTTCCTGTTTTTGGTCCTATTGCTCAGAGTGTGGTGTACCACTACACCAAAGAAAGCAATATCACACGGCAAACCTTATATTTTTCAACCATCGCATAGAAGAATCATCTAAAGGAAGTAGACACATATGCCATGGACTGACCTAAAATGAGTGGCTTCATCATGTGCAATTGCCTTGACCAAGAGGATATCTTGGGAGATGTAAGCAGGCTGGTATATCTGTAAGCAATGAGATACATCAGTTGACACCCAGTATGAGTTTTTTGACGTTACTTCTATATTACAGTAGCAAAGGGAGGGTCACATATCAACTCTTCTTTTAAAAGCTCAAGAGTTGCAAATGCATATGCATATCACATCACTTTTTTTGTAACAAATATGGCCAATGGCCAATGTCTATATACTAATCAGGATCAAATTCTACAGGTTATTTAGTTTATCTAAAATATCACATCATGTTTGGTTGAAACAATATGCTAAAATATTCAATTTGCAAAGCACAATGCTAACATATGGGGGAGAAGGTGGCAGCTCACCTGCAGCAAGGAGCTAGCATCAGAAAAAGTAGGAGTTCATCCTTTAGCGTAATATGAACATCTCGCTGCTGCCTTGCACCTTGATGCACCGCCGCTGCCCATAGCAGATTAACATCCAATTGCTTTTGACAAATTGTACATAACAAATTACTTGAATTAATACTTTGTAACTGATCGGCAAGAAGTAGCAACAAAATTCTAATAATGGAGAGCTGGGTCCAGGATGTATTACTCCTATTTCATACTAACTGTACCTACTGGGGAGAGCAGAAATGTATAGCACACAGGGAGAAAGCAAAGGAACTGATCCGAGATAGGACCACCAGGAACTTACCCCAAAATCATGCATAATCGAGGCTATGCTCCAACTACAAAGCCAGAAATTGCTCCATTGTATCGACACCCGCAATCCTCCTCTATAAATGTTGCAGGCCTGCAGCTGCCCAGCAGGAAACCGTTAGCACTACACATACCATGGTGTAACAGTAGACCTCACAATTTATGTCAATACAACAGATCAAAGCATAAAGTTAGAAATCAAAGAAGGAAGACTCAGGGAAGATACTACCATGGGGACCAAATCGGAGCACCATTCTCCAAAAATTCACATGGATGCAGTGGTGAGGAGATAGGAGACGAGGCGAGTGAGGCCGGTAACGGCGAATGACCCTGGACAGCTGTTGCGCCTCTGTGACCGTGAGGGCCGGCCTGCTCCTTCACCATTCCGCCTCCTCCCTCTTCCCTAGCCCCGTCCCATCGCGATGGGCCGCCCACCCTGCTCCTTCACCTCACCACCGGGCTCGGCTAATCCGCGCCTGATTTGGAGAAAGGACGGCGGCAACGGAGTCGGAGTAACCATCTCAGGATCCCGCGTTGCACCTGTACCGAGGACGATGGCACCGGGGCCGCTTCTTCATACCAGAGAGCAGATTAGAGAGAGAGAGAGATAGAGATAGATAGAGAGAGAGAGAGAGAGGAGGGGGGATTAGGCAAAGCTCACCTTGTCGCCGGAAGATGTCGCCCTCTTCCCAGGCATGGACCACCACGGCGAGCCCCTACTGTCCAGCAGCCCCGGTCGCCTCCATGCTCCTCGTCCAGCCGCTGCCATCGACCGCATGCTTTGCCGCCTGTGATCTTACTCCCCAATCTGGAAGGAAGGGAGGGAGGAGGCGGATGTGGATTGGGGGCAGGGCCGGAGGTAGTGGTGATAAGGGAGGTAGGAGGAAGGGGGAGAAGCAGTGGGGCGGCCAGCGGCTATCCGGACGAGGAGAAGGGAGGAATAGGGGGTGCGGCGCGCCAGCGCCTGTGGTGCTGAGCGAGTGAGGAAGACGGGATGTGGCGGCAAGGGTTCAACTAAGCTAGCTTTTGCGCAGCCAATCACGCGACGCACACGCGATGCGCAACGAGAGGGCGAACTCGCACCTGAAAACAACTAACCCAGCCAATAGGCAAACGAAACGAGCCCACCAGTCATTGGTCCTGAGAATAACTATGCGGTGAAAACACTCGAGAAAAAGATCTAATGGACGAGGCAAAAATGAAGACCAGTTTCACCACGATCCAACGGCCAACGAAGGCTGAAATCGGGGGAGCGTCCTGGAGGTGAGTTGGCTAGCCTCATTATTGGTTTAAATTCCTACAAAAATTCTTATGGAAATTATAATAAGATTCCCTCTTATCTTGAGAACAATATTAAAGAATTTATTAGTTCTCAAAAGAATTTCAATGCTATGGTTGAAGAAAAATTTCTTAAGATTGATGATTTGGCTAGGAACGTGGATAGAATTTCTTTTGAGATAGATTCTTTGAAAATAGATCTATTCCACCCAAGCATGATATTAAGGAGTTCTAAACGCTATGAGAATTTCTATTGATGAATGTAAAGAACCACTAGGATGCGTGCTCCTATTGATGAATTTCTATTGGTTTGTAAAATGTGTTCTTTGATTTCTCGTGAAAGTAATGATGAAGATCTTAAAGTGATTGATGTGACTCCTATTGAATCTTTGTTTTCTAATATAAATCTTGATAAATATGGGACTAGATATGAGTCTACTTTAGCTAGAAGGCGTCCCAATAATTCAGAGTTTATAGACCTTGATGCAAAAATTGATTAAAGTGGAATTGGAGAGGTCAAAACTTTAAGTAGCCACGAACCCACTCTTTTGGATTTCAAGGATTTTAATTACGATAATTGTTCTTTGATAGATTGTATTTCCTTGTTGCAATCCATGTTGAATTCTTCTCATGCTTATAATCAAAATAAAGCTTTTACTAAACATATTGTTGATGCTATGATGAAATCTTTCAAAGAAAAACTTGAGTTAGAAGTTTCTATCCCTAAAAAGCTTTATGATAAGTAGGAACCTACCATTAAGATTAAAATTAAATATTATGAGTGTCATGCTTTGTGTGATTTGGGTGCTAGCGTTTCCAAGATTCCGAAAACTGTATGTAATGTGCTAGGATTACGTGAATTTGATGATTGTTCTTTTAAATTCGCATCTTGCGGATTCCACTATTAAGAAACCTATGGAAAGGATTAATGATGTTCTTATTGTTGCAAATAGAAATTATATGCCCGTAGATTTCATTGTTCTTGATATAGATTGCAATCCTACATGTCCTATTATTCTTGGCAGACCTTTCCTTAGAATGATTGATGCAATTATTGATATGAAAGAAGGAAAAATTAGTTTCAATTTTCGTTAAGGAAGGGCATGTAACACTTTCCTAGAAATAAAATTAAGTTGTCATATGGATCTATTATGATAGCTACTTATGGATTGCATACCAAAGATGACAATACCTAGATCTATTGCATTATTCCTAGCTAGGGGCGTTAAAAAATAGCGCTTGTTGGGAGGCTACTCAATTTTATTTCTGTTCTTGCTTTTTTGGTTTTGTTTTTTAATAAATTTTTCATCTTGGCTCTGGTTAGATGTGTTTTATGTTTTAGTTAGTGTTTGTGCCAAGTAAGACCTTTGGGATGGCTTATGGTGATAGTTGATTTGATCTTGCTGAAAAATAGAAACTTTTGCGCCCAGTAAAATAATTTTCAAAATTTACAGAAGAGTGCTTTTGATATGAACTTTTAAAAAAATTGATATACGAATTGCCCAGGTTGTCCTAATTTTTCAGAATTTTTGGACTTACATAAGTATACGAAGTTTCTTGATTACTACAGACCAGAATATGTTTTTCTTGTGTTGTTTGCTTATTTTGATGAATCTGTGGGTAGTATCGGGGGGTATGAACCATGGTGAAGTTGGAATACAATATATATTACACCATTATAAATAAAGAATGAGTTCACAATAGTACCAAAAGTGATGATTTATTTTTTTATATTAACGGATCTCATGAGTTTTCTGTTGAGTTTTGTGTTGTGAAGTTTTCAAGTTTTGGGTAAAGATTTGATGGACTATGGAATAAGGAGTGGCAAGAGCCTAAGCTTGGGGATGTCCAAGGCACCCAAGGTAATATTCAAGGACAACCAAGAGCCTAAGCTTGGACATCACCGCCACCTCCTGCTGGACCCCGGCAGGCTTCCTCATGGACTCCGGCTTCGTCTTCCATGCCAGAGTTCTCGTCTTGCTGAGTTCCTCTGGTCCTTGCGGGGGTGACCAGGGCATCGCCTAGCCGCTCCCTCTGTCTCTGACCTCTTCTTCCTCGAGGGGGAGGCGCCCTCCCGATCTTGTCAGGCTGCGTCCCGCAGGCCCTGACGAGGTTAGGTTGGGCTTCTGCCCAGACGCTCCTTTTGCCCTCTTTCCATCTCGATTCAGCTCCTAGGAGGAGAGGGAAAAGAAAGGCATTACAGGGCACTTACCTTTTTCATATCAAAAGATGTAGGCATTCGCCAAATTTTAGCTTAAATCATGTAGTCCTTCCTCCATGCTTGTACTCCATATAATATGTACTTGTTTTCTACGTATTAATGGAAAAAATGTTTGTCGAGTACTTGTGCATGTATCAAACATGCTGAAGGACAATCCTTCAATAATTCCAAGAGCTCCTTGGCAATACATCTTCCTGGCCCTCATTACAGGTGCTACTAAACCTTGTTCGATTAATTCAAAAACGGGTTAGGAGCATGGATGAAGGTTGGCCCCTTGTTAACCTCCCTTTAGATGTCTGCTGCAAACAACCTGATCGAAGGGGCTCGAATCAAGAGATGGGAGCACAAATGACGGAGGCAACAAAGTTTTCCATATGTACAAGTTCTTCATATGTAAATACAACATACAGTGTTAGGATGAACTTATCTATGTTTGAGTCCTTCTTATTGTTTTAGATAAGGGAATGGATGTCGGGGATCAGCATGAGGCCTTTGTATTCATCTTCCTCTCCGAGAACCACTGTGACGAAACTTCCCTGTTATCATCAAAGAGAGAAAGAATAACACATGGCTCTGTGTTGCATGTTTATTATCTTGCTTAAGAGTTATCATGATGAGATTATGCTCAAATAAACATGAATGCATGCATGCAAGTTTTTATGGAAGAGCGCTTCGTTTTATTGGCTTTGCACATGGTCTGCACCTGTCTTTATATAAAGGATTACAAGCCCCAGGGACTATGCTTGTACAAAACAGGTTGATGGTGCAAGGCCCGGCAACCGTGCCTTACGGGTAGAACTTGCGAAGATGCTTAATATTCCATGAGTTTTGCATAGGGATGCCATCTTCGGTCTCCAGACGGACTACGCCGGGTCTGGTGACACGTACTACCAGGTAAGGGCCTTCCCACTTTGGTGTCAACTTGTTTGAACCCTTGGTGGACTGAACATTCCTAAGGACAAGGTCACCTACCTCAAGGCTCCAGGCACGAACCTTGCGAATATGGTAGTGGCGTAGGGCTTGCTGGTATCATGTAGCACGTACAGTGGCAGGAAGATGATCTTCCTCGACGAGCGTGGCATCGTCATGTTGTAACTGCTCTTGCTCTACTTCATCGTAGGCAAGTGCCCGAGGTCACCCGTATATGAGTTTTGTGGGGAGCACTGCTTCTGCACCATATATCAGGGAGAAGGGAGTCTGGCCGGTAGCTCAATTTGGTGTCGTCCTGAGTGACCAAAGAACCACCAGCAACTCATCAATCCAACGCTTGGCGCATTTTCGCAGTTTATTAAAGTTTCTTGTCTTTAGACCTCGCAACACTTCAACATTCATCCTTTCAGCTTGCCCGTTACTTCTTGGATGGGCAATGATGTCTACTACACAACTTGTTCTTGTAGACTCATCTTGGGCCTCCAAGCGCAGAGTTTTGTAGGATAGTAGAAAATTTCCCTCAAGTGGATGACCTAAGGTCTATCAATCTGTGGGAGGCGTAGGATGAAGATGGTCTCTCTCAAACAACCCTGTAACCAAATAACAAAGAGTCTCTTGCGTCCCCAACACACTCAATATAATGGCAAATTGTATAGGTGCACTAGTTCGGCGAAGAGATGGTGATAAAAGTGTAATATGGATGGTAGAAATATTTTTTTAATCTGAATAAATAAAAACAGCAAGGTAGGAATCGATAAAACTTAGCACAAACGGTATTGCAATAGTTGAAATCAAGGCCTAGGGTTTGTACTTTCGCTAGTGCAATCTCTCAACAATGCTAATCTAATTGGATCATATAACCATCCCTCAACGTGCGATGAAGAATAACTCCAAAGTTCTTATCTAGCGGAGAACATAAGAAGAAATTGTTTGTAGGGCACGAAACCACCTTAAAGTTATTCTTTATGTTCGATCTATTCAAGAGTTCGTACTAAAATAACACAAAGTTATTCTTTCCATTCGATCTATCCAAGAGTTCATACTAAAATAACACCATATGAAATGCATCAACCAACTCTAATGTCACCTAGATACTCCAATGTCACCACAAGTATCCATGAGTTAATTATACGATACGCATCAAACAATTTCAGATTCATAATACTCAATCCAACACAAAGAACCTCAAACAATGCCCCAAGATTTCTACGAAGAAACAAGGACGAAAACGTGCATCAACCCCTATGCATAGATTACCCCAATGTCACCTCGGGAATCCGTGAATTGAGTGCCAAAACATATATCAAGTGAATCAATATAATACCCCATTCCCACCACAGGTATTCATATGCAAGACATATATCAAGTGCTCTCAAATCCATAAAATTATTCAACTGATAAAATGAAATCTCAAAGGGAAAACTCAATTCATCACAACAAGATAGAGAGCGGAAAACACCATATGATTCAACTATATTAACAAAGCCCACGATACATCAAGATCGTGTCAACTCAAGAATACGAGAGTGGGAGAGATTAAACACATAGCTACTTGTACAAACCCTTAGCCCTCACAGTGGACTACACCCTCCTCATCATGGAGACCATCGGGATGATGAAGATGGCCTCCGGTGATGATCTCCCCCTCCGGCAGGGTGCCAGAACAGGGTCCAGATTGGTTTTCGTGGATATAGAGGCTTGCAGCGGCGGAACTTCTGGTCTAGGTTTTTTTTGGGGGGGGGGGGTTGGAATATTCGGAAATTTATAGGGCGAAGAGGCGGTGCGGGAGGCCACCGAGGTGGGCACAACCCATCAGGGTGCACCTGGGTCCCCAGGCGCGCCCAGGTGGGTTGTGCCCCCCTCGGGGCACCCCTCTAGTACTTCTTTGGCCCATCACGGGTCTTCTAGTCTATACAAATTCTTCAAAAAATTTTGCTGCGTTTGGACTTCGTTTGATATTGATTTCCTGCGAAGTAAAAAACAAGCGAAAAACAGCAACTGGCACTAGGCACTATGTCAATAGGTTAGTCCCAAAAAATGATATAAAGTTGCTATAAAATGATTGCAAAACATCCAAGAATGATAATATAATAGCATGGAACAATCAAAAATTATAGATATGTTGGAGACGTATCAGCATCCCCAAGCTTAATTCTTGCTCGTCCTCGAGTAGATAAATGATAAAAATAGATTTTTGATGTGGAATGTTGCCTAACATGTTCATCACATATTCTTCTCTTTTGTAGCATGGACATATGGACTTTCATATGGTTCAAAGCAAAAGCCTAGTTTTGACATGAAGATTTCAATACTCAAGCAGATCAACAAGCAACCATGTCTTTCAAAATATCAACACTAAAGCAAGTTATCCCTAGCCCATCATGCTCAATCATTGATCCGTTCATGAAACACACTTGCATATTAGCTACATCCAATGCTCAAGTATGATCATAGTGCCCCTTAGTTGGTGCTTTATAAGAGAAGATGGAGACTCAAAAAAATTGCATAAAGTAAATAGATAAGCCCTTCGCAGAGGGAAGTAGGGATTTGTAGAGGTGTCAGAGCTCAAAGCTTAAATTTAAAGATAAATTTTTTTGAGAGGCATACTTTTCCCGTCAACGAAAATGACTGAGTAATTCCCAACACTTTCCATGCTAGATATATCATAGGTGGTTCCCTAATAGAAAATAAAGTTTATTCCTTTTTCCACCATTCTTTCACAATCCATGGCTAGACGTATCCATGGGTGCCTTCCATACAACACTTTCCAAGGAATTTATTATTTGACAACATAAAATAAATTTCTTTTTTCAATTCGGGACTGGGCATCCCTATTACCGTTGTACTCTTGTGCAATGGCAAGTGAATAAACACTCATCTTGAGAATAACACATCTAGCATGGAAAATATTAGCCACCCCCTGCCGCTTCATGAGCGGTACGAGCACACAAAAAGGAAATTTATTTTGAAAATAGAGATGGCACATACAAATTTGCTTAGAACTACACGGGAATACCAAATATAGGTAGGTATGGAGGACTCATATGGCAAAACTGGGTTCAAGGATGTTGGATGCACAAGTAGTATTTCTACTTAGTCCGAGTGGAGGCTAGCAAATACATTGAGAAGAATCCATCCAAGAAACAACCAATCTCATAAACGAGCATTAAGCATAACTAACACCGAATAATGCACCCCAAGTAGGATGTAATTTCATTGCATAACTATTGACTTTCGTGCTTGCATAGGAATCACAAACCTTAACACCAATATTCTTACTAAAGCATAATTACACACCAACATGACTCACATATCACCATCGTCATATCTCAAAACTATTACAAAGAGGCAAGTTTATTTTGTCCAATGATCTTCATGAAAGGTTTTTATTATATCCTTCTTGGATATCTATCACTTTGGGACTAATTTCATATATTGCAATTGCTTTTGACAAGATCAAACAAATTTATGTGAAGAACATGAGCATAAAATTTTTCATCTCTCAAAATAATATAAGTGAAGCGTGAGAGATTTTCTTCAAAAATTTACTAACTCCCAAATAAACCTAAGTGAAGCATGAGATCATATTTCTCCAAAATAACAGCACCACCATCCTCAAAAAGATATAAGTAAAGCACTAGAGCAATTCCATAGCTCTCAAAAATTTTAAGTGAAGCATGAGATTGTTCGACAAACTACTCCAAAAAGATATAAGTGAGGATCAAGTGAGTAGTTAAGTAAATGGGTAGCTATTTGAGGACTCTCTCTTATTTAAAAACTTTCAGATCTAAGTATTTTACAAAAAACAGCCAACAAAACAAAATAAAATGACATTCCAATAATAGCACAACTCATGTGAAGAAGCAAAAACTTAGGCTCAACCGATATTAACCGATAATTGTAGAAGAAGAAAGGTGGGATGCCTACCAGGGCATCCCCAAGCTTAGATGCTTGAGACTTCTTGGAATGTTACCTTGGGATGCCTTGGGCATCCCCAAGCTTGAGCTTTTGTGTCTCCTTAATTCCTCTTATATCACGGTTTACCTAAATCTCAAAAACTTCATCCACGCAAAACTCAACAAGAACTCATGAGATAAGTTAGTATAAATCAATGCAATAACCTTATCATTCTCTACTGTAGAAAATAACTAAAATTATTATTTGACATTGCATACTAAATGCATCTGCATATTTAATACTCCTATCCTCAAATAGAATCATTAAACAAGCAAACATATGCTAACATGACAGCAATCTGTCCAAATAGGACAGTCTGTAGAGAATGCAAGAAGATTCATACTTCCCTAACTTTAAAAATTCTTAAAAATTACCAAACTGTAGAAAATTTATCATAGCTTATTGTGCATAAAGTTTCAATATTTTATCACATTCTTACTTTTCTCAATAATTCATGCACTAGCGTGCAACTTTCTGTTTTCAAACAGCCACATATAGACTTGCAAAATAAGCATGGGAAGGCCATACTTGACATTTTTATTGAAATAACAGATGCAAAACATTATATAAATAATACTAACAAAATAAAATGACGCTCCAAGCAAAACACATATCATGTGACGAATGAAAATATAGCTCCAAGTAAGGTTACCGATAATGTTGGAGACGAAAGAGGGGATGCCTTCCGGGGCATCCCCAAGCTTAGTTGCTTGGATATTCCTTGAATATTACCTTGGGGGTGCATTGGGAATCCCCAATCTTAGGGTCTTGTCACTCCTTATTCTCCTCATATTGATATCTCACCCAAAACTTGAATACTTCAATCACACAAAACTAAATGGAACTTCGTGAGATGCATTAGTATGATAAACAGCAAATCATTCAATTCTGTACAGTCAAGACAAGATTCACAATTGTTCTCACAGAATGCCTACTGTACCTTGTCATTTCCACAATTTATATTGAGTAATATAAGCCATAGAAACTAGGAAACAAGCAAACTATGCATTGAAAATAGAATCTGTTAAAAACAGAACAGTCTGTAGTCATCTGAATAAGGACCATACTTCTGCAACCCTAGAAATTCTAAAAAAATAGGACAACGTGGGGAATTAGTATATCAATCATATGTAAAACTTTCAGATCAAAATCACATTCCGATGAATTTCCAAAATTCCTGGACTGAGTGCAAAAGTTTCTGTTTTTCCAGAAAATCAAGGGCCAGTTCTTTTGGGCAATTCTCCCAGAATTGACCCCCTCCCCAGCTTCTCCCAGAATTGCCACTCCATCTTTTTTTACAATTCCTAGCTAATTAGATCTTAACTAGCTAGGAATTGTAAAAAAGGATGGAGTAGCAATTCTGGGAGAAGCTGGGGAGGGGGTCAATTCTGGGAGAATTGCCCAAAAGAACTGGCCCCAAGTCAACTATCATCCACACTATCTCAAACGCTTTACTTGGCACTTTATTGAAACAAAAGCTATAAAATATGATTAGTACGGTAGCTTAATCATGTGCACACACAAAAACAGTAGGTAATAGTGTTGGGTTGTCTCCCAACAAGTGCTTTTCTTTAATGCCTTTTAGCTAGGCATGATGATTTCAATGATTCTCGCACTGAAGTAAATAATTGAAACACAAAGAGAGAATCATGAAGAATGTGAATAGCACATTTAAGCCTGGCCCACTTCCTATGCATAGGTATTTTGTGAGCAAACAACTTATGGGAACAATAATCAACTAGCATAGGAAGGCAAAACAAGCATAACTTCAATATTTTCAACACATAGAGAGGAAACTTGATATTATTGCAATATGTAAAAGCATATGTTCCTCTCTCATAATAATTTTCAGTAGCATCATGAATGAATTAAACAATATAGCTATCACATAAAGCACTCTTTTCATGATCCACGAGCATAGAAATTTTACTACTCTCCACATAAGCAAATTTCTTCTCATCCATAATAGTGGTGGGACCAAACTCAACAAAATAACTATCATGAGATTGAAAATTAAAATTATGATGACAAGTTTCATGGTTATCATTATTCAATATAACATACATGTCATCACCATAATTATCATATATAGGGGGCATGCTTTCATCATAATAAATTTTCTCATCGAAACTTGGGGGACTAAAAATATCATCTTCATCAAGTATAGCATCCCCAAGCTTATGGCTTTGCATAACATTAGAATTACGGATATTCAAAGAATTCATACTAACAACATTGCAATCATGCTCATCATTCATGCCAATCATTTTATTTAATTCTTCTTCTATCAATTGAGCACAATTTTCCTTTCCATCATTTTCAAGAAAGACATTATAAAGATGAACAATATGAGACCACCTCAAATCCATTTCTTTTTGTAGTTTTATTTTTATAAACCAAACTAGTGATAAAACAAGAAACTAAAAGGTTCAATTACAAGATCTAAAGATATACCTTCATGCACTCACCTCCCCGACAACAATGCCAGAAAAGAGATTGATGTCTACTACACAACTTGTTCTTATAGACTCATGTTGGGCCTCCAAGCACAAAATTTTGTACTACAGTAGAAAATTTACCTCAAGTGGATGACGTAAGGTTTATCAATTCATGGGAGGCATAGGATGAAGATGGCCTCTCTCAAACAACCCCGCAACCAAAGAACAAAGAGTCTCTTGTGTCCCCAACACAAGTATCCATGAGTTAATTATATGATATGCATCAAACAATTTCATATGCATAATACTCGATCCGACACAAAAAACCTCAAAGAGTGCCCCAAGATTTCTACCGGAGAAACAAGGACGAAAAGGTGAATCAACTTCTATGCATAGACTACACCAATGTCACCTCGGGAATCCGTGAGTTGAGTGCCGAAACATATATCAAGTGAATCAATATAATACTGCATTGTCACCACAGGTATTCATATGCAAGACATATATCAAGTACTCTCAAATCCAGAAAAGTCTTCAATCTGATAAAGCGAAATCTCAAAGGTAAAACTCAATTAATCACAACAAGATAGAGAGGGGAAAACACCATATGATCCAACTATATTAACAAAGCCCGTGATACATCAAGATCGTAATATATTAACACGAGAGAGAGAGAGAGATTAAACACATAGCTACTAGTACAAACCTTCATCCCCGAGGGTGGATTACTCCCTCCTCATCATGGAGACCATAGGGATGATAAGATGGCCTCCAGTGATGATCTCCCCCTCTGGCAGGGTGCCGGAACAGGGTCCAGATTGGTTTTCGTGGATACACAGGCTTGCGGTGGTGGAACTTCTGATCTAGGTTTTGGGGGGGGGGGTTCTGGAATATTTGGAAATTTATAGGGCGAAGAGGCGGTGCAGGAGGCCACCGAGGTGGGCACAACCCACCAGGGCGCGCCTGGGCCCCCAGGCGCGCCCAGGTGGGTTGTGCCCCCCACGGGGCACCCCTCTGGTACTTCTTTGGCCCATTCTAGGTCTTCTGGTCCATAAAAATTCTCCAAAAAGTTTCGCCGTGTTTGGACTCCGTTCGATATTGATTTCCTGCGAAGTAAAAAACAAGCAAAAAATAGCAACTCGCACTGGGCACTATGTCAATAGGTTAGTCCCAAAAAATGATATAAAGTTGCTATAAAATGATTGTAAAACATCTGAGAATGATAATATAACAGCATGGAACAATAAAAAATTATAGATACGTTGGAGACGTATCAGGCAACAGAGGCGAAAGAGACCTTGCTTCCAAGGCTCTGGATGTACTGCATGAAGGTGTAGCTTGTAAACTGGGTGCCGTTGTCAGTAATTACCCTGTTGGGCACTCCAAAATGACACACCAGTCCCATGATAGCTGACCACGTCATCACCTTTCTCACTGGTTCCACTTTGGGCCACTTTGTAAACTTGTCGATTGCCACATATAAGAATTCAAAGCCCCCGGTAGCACGGTGGAAGGGGCCCAAGATGTTGATCCCCCATACCGTGGAGGGACAGGATAAAGGGATGGTCTACAAGGCTTGAGCTGGCTGATGGGTATTCTTGGAGTGGAACTAGCATGCTTCACACTTGGTGATGAGCTCAGTTGCATCCCGGAGGGTGGTGGGCCAATAGGATCCTTGCTGGAAAGCTTTCCCAACATGGGTTCTTGATCCCAAATGTGAACCACACACACCTCCATGTATCTCTGCCAACAACATTAGTCCATCTTCTTGACTGATACATTTTAGCTTCACGCCATTAGGCCTCTTTCTATGCAGGATGTTGTTCACAAACTGATACATACTTGATTGTCGGGCCACTTTTTCAGACTCTTCTGGATCGTCAGGAAGTTCTCCAGTTTGCAAGAAGTGGACTATGTGGTGTGCCCATGCTGGAGCCTGAGGCTCAACGACAAGGACTAAAGGCATCTCTTCTACTGAGGGAGCGCTTGTCTCGACAGCGAAAACCCGGGGTTTTGCCAGAGAGCGCAGCAAACCAGTCAACATAGGATCTCCCCCGACAAGCTTCTCACCAGTGGCTTCGGGGAGCTCTGTTGGGAAATGTTTGCCAGTGTTGAGCTTTCTTATTTTCTTGGCCAAAGTTGATGGAGAAACTGATGGTTGAGTGAGGTGGAGTACAAAAGTTCCTGGTTCCACGGGAAGCTTTTGCGCAGCACACTTAGACAAGTGATCGGCGATGTTGTTTTCCGCACAAGGTATGTGCTCCATTTGCAGCCCGTCGAAGTGTTCCTCCAGCTTCCTCACCTCTTTCATTCATGCTTCCATCAATGGGCTCTAATAATCCTTATTCACCTTGAGGGTGTCCTAGATTAGGGGGTGTCCGGATGGCCGGACTATAGCCTTTGCCCGGACTCGTGGACTATGAAGATACAAGATTGAAGACTTCGTCCCGTGTCTGATGGGACTTTCCTTGGCGTGGAAGGCAAGCTTGGTGATACGGATATGTAGATCTCCTACCATTGTAACGACTCTGTGTAACCCTAACCCTCTTCGGTGTCTATATAAACCAGAGGGTTTTAGTCCATAGGACGGACAACAATCATACCATAGGCTAGCTTCTAGGGTTTAGCCTCTCTGATCTCATGGTAGATCTACTCTTGTACTACCCATATCATCAATATCAATCCAGAAGGAGTAGGGTTTTACCTCCATCGAGAGGGCCCGAACCTGGGTAAAAACATCGTGTCCCTTGTCTCCTGTTACCATCCGCCTAGACGCACAGTTCGGGACCCCCTACCCGAGATCTGCCTGTTTTGACACCGACATTGGTGCTTTCATTGAGAGTTCCTCTATGTCATCATCTTTAGGCCCGATGGCTCCTCCAATCATCAACAATGATGCGGTCCAGGGTGAGACTTTTCTCCCCGGACAGATCTTCGTATTCGGCGGCTTTGCACTGCGGGCCAATTCGCTTGGCCATCTGGAGCAGATTGAAAGCTATGCCCCTGGCCATCAGGTCAGATTTGGAAGTTTGAACTATACGGCGTACGTCCGCGGAGACTTGATCTTCGACGGGTTTGAGCCACAGCCAAGCGCGCCGCACTGTCACGATGGGCATGATCTAGCTCTGCTGCCGGACAGTGCCCTGGAGGCCGCACAAGTGTCCGCTCCGACCCTTAGCTCGGAGCCGACTACGCCGATCGATGATGGGTGGCTGGACACTGCCTCGGGGGCTGCTATCTCTACGGCGATAGAGCCGAACACCAACCCTGTCCTTTGCGAAGCTCGCGACTCCAAGGTGTCGGACTCCGAACCTTCCGCGCCCCTGCCAATCAAATCCGATTGGGCGCCGATCATGGAGTTCACTGCTGCGGACATCTTTCAGCACTCGCCCTTTGGCGACATCCTGAATTCACTAAAGTTTCTCTCTTTATCAGGAGAGCCCTAGCCAGATTATGGTCAGGACGGTTGGGATGCGGATGATGAAGAAATTCAAAGCCCACCCACCACCCACTTCGTAGCCACTGTCGATGACTTAACCGACATGCTCGACTTCAACTCTGAGACATCGACGGTATGGACGACGATGCAGGAGACGACCAAGAACCAGCGCCTACAGGGCACTGGAAGGCCACCTCGTCATACGACATATACATGGTGGACATCCCAAATGATGGGAATGGCGATGGAACAACGGAGGATGACCCCTTCAAGAAACAACCTAAGCGCCGGCGTCAGCGGCGCCGCTCTAAATCCCGCCACAGCAAAAACGGAGATTCTGGCACCGGAGACAATAACACCCCGGACAGTACCGAAGACAACCCCCCCCCCAGCAAGATTCAGCGCAGGAGGATGGAGAAGCCAGCCCTCATGAGAGAGCGGCAGACAGAGAGGTAGAGGACGATAATTACATGCCTCCCTCCGAAGACGAGGCAAGCCTCGACGACGACGAATTTGTCGTGCCTAAGGATCCCGTCGAACAAGAGCATTTCAAACGCAGGCTTATGGCCACGGCAAGCAGCCTCAAGAAAAAGAAGCAACAGCTTAGAGCAGACCAAGACTTGCTAGCCGACAGATGGACTGAAGTGCTTGCGGCCGAAGAGTACGAACTCGAACACCCCTCCAGGAGCTACCCAAAACACAGGCTGCTACCCCGATTAGAGGAGGAAGCACCTAAACCTACATCACCAGCGCATGATACGGCCGACCGGCCACCTCGTGGCCGCGACAGAGAGGCCTCTCGGCCCTCCACTCAAGCCGCACCCCGGCGCTGCTCAAAAAATACCAAGGCACGGGGAAAAGCGCCAGACCTGCGGGATATATTGGAGGACAAGGCAAGACAAACAAGATCGATCTACGGATCGCGTGGGCGCCCCACGATGCGTGATGATAACCGTCATGCCGGATATGGCAATTCTGGCCAGGCCGAATACAGCAGACAAAGCTCATTTGAGCTGCGTCATGATATAGCCCAATACAGAGGCGCCGCACACCCACTATGCTTCACAGACAAAGTGATGGATCATCAAATCCCTGAGGGTTTCAAACCCGTAAACATTGAATCATACGATGGGACAACAGATCCTGCAGTATGGATCGAGGACTACCTCCTTCATATCCACATGGCCCGCGGCGATGATCTACACGCCATCAAATACCTCCCACTCAAGCTTAAAGGACCAGCTCGGCATTGGCTTAATAGCTTGCTAGCAGAGTCAATTGGTTGTTGGGAAGATCTGGAAGCCGCATTCCTTGACAACTTCAAGGGCACTTATGTGCGACCACTAGACGCCGATGACCTAAGCCACATAATTCAGCAGCCAGAGGAATCGGCCAGACAATTCTGGACACAGTTCCTAACCAAGAAAAATCAAATCGTCGACTGTCCGGATGCAGAGGCCCTTGCAGCCTTCAAACATAACATCCGCGACGAGTGGCTTGCCCTGCACCTAGGACAGGAAAGCCGAAATCCATGGTAGCCCTCACAACACTCATGACCCGCTTTTGCGCGGGAGAGGACAGCTGGCTAGCTCGTAGTAACAACATGACCAAGAGCCCTGGTAGTTCGGATACCAAGGACAGCAACGACAGGTCGCGTCGCAACAAACACAAGCTCCACATTAATGGCGATAATGCTGAAGATACGGTAGTCAATGCCGGATTCAGAGGCTCTAAACCCGGTCAGCGGAAAAAGCCATTCAAATGAAATACTCTGGGCCCGTCCAATTTGGACCGAATACTCGATCGGTCGTGCCAGATACATGGCACCCCCGAAAAGCCAGCCAATCACACCAACAGAGATTGTTGGGTGTTCAAGCAGGCAGGCAAGCTAAATGCCGAAAACAATGACAAGGGGCTGCATAGCAACGACGAGGAGGAGCCCCGACCGCCGAACAATAGAGGACAGAAGGGGTTCCCCCCACAAGTGCGGACGGTGAACATGATATACGCAACCCACATACCCAAAAGGGAGCGGAAGCGTGCACTAAGGGACGTATATGCGATGGAGCCAGTCGCCCCAAAGTTCAATCCGTGGTCCTCCTGCCCGATCACTTTTGATCGAAGGGACCACCCCACTAGCATCCTCCATGGCGGGTTCGCCGCATTGGTTCTAGACCCAATCATTGACGGATTTCACCTCACTAGAGTCCTAATGGACGGCGGCAGCAGCCTGAACCTGCTTTATCAGAAAACAGTGTGCAAGATGGGCATAGACCCCTCAAGGATTAAACCCACAAAGAAGACCTTCAAAGGCGTCATACCAGGTGTAGAGGCCAATTGTATAGGCTCAGTTACACTTGAAGTGGTCTTCGGATCACCGAATAACTTCCGAAGCGAGGAATTGATCTTCAACATAGTCCCGTTCCGCAGCGGCTATCACACACTGCTCGAATGAACCGTATTTGCAAAGTTCAATGCGGTGCCGCACTACGCATACCTCAAGCTCAAGATGCCAGGCCCTCGAGGAGTTATTACGGTCAACAGAAACACCGAACGCTCCCTCCGAACGGAGGAGCATACGGCGGCCCTCGCGGCAGATGTACAAAGCAGCCTCTTAAGGCAATTCTCGAGTCCGGCCATTAAACGACCGGACACCGTCAAGCGCGCCCGAGGTAACCTACAACAAGACCACCTGACACATTCCGAGCACGCGTAGCAATGCGGCCCCAACCCTAGCCCTCACGAAATTGCGAAAACCAGTACTACACGTACATAATTACGCTCTAGAAATACCATGGGCATAGGGGGAGGGGCACGACCACGACATGCCCAGAATGCGGCTCAACCGCACCAGGGGCTCCCAATTGTGTCATTCTTCTTTTTTCTCTTACTTTCATGACTCCTTTTTCAAGAAGCCTTGTCCGGCAGTAGAATCACCGAACACAGGATGCAACAACGAGAGAAGCAGAAAGCTACGTCGAATGCCCAGGTGGTCTCCATAATGAGCAGTATACTTGTTTTACATATCATTCCGCGGCTCGCTCCTGGAGGGAGACATGTCAAATAGTCCCGTCCCTTGCTTATCACACTATTTGTATCGTTCTGCTTTTACCGCAGCTTTTTTGAATAAACAATGCATAGATTGTGCCTATTATTTCATTCCTTTTTCTATTTATATATGTTCACTTATGACATGTTGCATCCGTATGCTTTGGTACGGCCAAATATACCAGGGGCTTAAGTACCCCAAAATATGGTGTGATAAGTCCGAACACTTTCACAAGTGCGGCACCCCGAACTTATAGCATTATATGCATCGGCTCCGAATCATGTCTTGGGTCAATAGTTGGGTTTGCCCGGCTCCCATGTTTTGGTACCTTACGTTCCGTTATATCGGCTAAGGTAGCGCTGGGAGAACCACTGCGATTGTGCCCGGTTGAGCTAGGTGGAGCACCTCAGTGGAGAAAGCTAAAACTGACCGTCATGATAGGGCGAGAGCCGGTCGCTGTTCGAGAGGTTTTTCGAGTCCCTAAAGACTTATGCCGCTTAGAGCAAGGAGTCGGCTTTGTCCGGCCCAGGCGTGGACAGCGCCCCGAATTCGGTCTTCCGAATACTAGGGGCTTCGCTGAAATTTAAAATTATAGAATTCTATGGCTAAGTGGGAGTGTTGAAGCATTATAGTCCAGTTGCCTTGTTCGTTGTGTTGAGCGCCTCCCTCGAAGGACCCAAGAATGGGAAAAAGAGCGCTCAAGTTTATCTCGAACACCCCAGCACTCGTGGCATGGGGGCAGAAGCCGACGACTCGCCATCTCTAAAATTTAATAAACGGCCGCACAGAAGGTAATATTTTAAATTCACAAGCGTTGCTTAGCGCATATGAACAAGTTTTCAGCGTACAGGCTAACAAAGGCGAAGTTTACTCAAAAATTACATCTTTGGAGCATTCACCCGCTATAAGGCGGGCACCCTTCAGGACGTTCTCATAATACATCTCGGGTTTGCAATACTCCCTGCCCGGCGGTGGAGCGTCCGTTACAAGCTTCTTAGCGTCCATCTTGCCCCAGTGCACTTTAGCACGGGCAAGGGCCCTACAAGAGTGGCACTAATGGTGAAAGTACCATCGGCACCATCCTGTCTTGTCGGAACCTTCTTGGTTTCTAGAGGGGCAACCTTGGATCTTTTCCTAGCTGAACTCTCCAGCAAGTCGGTGCCGGGTGCAGCGCACTCTGAAGAGATGCGCTTCCTGGGGTCCTTGCCGGTGTTCTTGCCAGCTTTTTTAATCTTTCTACTCTTCCTTGGTGGGAGCCGAGGCCTTAATGGCCTCTGTTGCGACCGCATCTCTATACATCTTGTCCACACAGATGATTGCATCCTTCTTATCCGAGGAGATGGAAATGCCCCCCATGGGACTAGGCATCTTCAGAGTGTTGTATGCGTAATGGGATGCTGCCATGAACTTGGCCAGCGTAGGATGGCCAAGAATCCCATTGAACAGTAGGGGAAGCTCAATGACGTCGAACACAATCTTCTTAGTCCTGAAGTTTTTTTCCCCGCAAAATGTTACCGGCAAGGTAATCTTTCCCTTCGGCTGGCTCCTCCCTTGGTTAATCCCCTAGAAAGTGCCGGTCTTCTTCAGGTCTTCATCAAGAATTTGGAGTCTCTTGAGCATGCTAGGGGAAATTAAATTCAACCCTGCCCCGCCGTCAACCAGCATCTTAGTGACCTTAAAGTTGCGGATCGTTGGAGAAACTAACAACGGCAAGCACCCAACCATAGTAGTATGATCTGGATGATCCTCAATGTCAAAGATGATGGGCACGCGGGGCCACCTAGTGGTTCTCGACCGCTCGCTACTGGTTCTGCCGCATTAACCTCACGTGCCCACTGCTTGAGCTGGCGGTGAGAGGAGTGCAGGGACGCACCCCCGTCAATGCACATTGCCTCAGTAGCTTTCTGAAACTCCTATTCATTGGTCTTGCCATCTTCTTCATCACTGTCATCTTCATTTTTGTAACACCCTGGATTTTGGCTTTTTCTTTTTCTTTTGATTTCCCTTGGATTATTGTTTTGATTTGCTTTTCCGTGGCTTTGTGATCCAAAAACTTGGGAAGATCATGTCTTCCTAGGTTCCATAGTGGCTTGTCATCCTCTAAACCATCCCTAGATCATGTCATTTTCATCCTAGCCCAAATCCCAATATTCTTTTTATTCGAAATATACCTTTATTAAAGGAGTCATCCTATTTGCCCCAGGTTGTGAAGCAACCCACCTTTCTGTCATTCTAAAAATTCCCAAATGATTCTCATAAATTGTTTGCGTCATATCTTCCTCAAATATGGCAAAACTTTGCATTGCCATGTTCAAAAATAATCCTCAAATAATTCTTTTCCAATTCTGCCCTAAATGGTACTTTGTGAAGGAAGTGTTATTTATCTTTTCTTGATTGACCCCAAACTTTTTGGACACCTTTTACTGTCCATACCATTGCCTCATGCCAAATTTCAACTCAATTTGCCTAGTATTTATTTTGCAGCTATTTTCTGTCTAGAAAGGAATTTTGTTAAGGAGGTGCAAGCTAGGAATATCCAAATGAGTTGAAACTTTTCCACATCCCTCATACGATCAAATCATAGCTCTCCTCCAAATTTGAGCTCATGACACCTCTCCATGTGAGCTCACCATCAAATATTGGTTTCTGGTCAGAATTTCAGTTTGTGAAGAAACTATATTTTATATTGCTTCATTATGGCTGAAAATTTACCAGGCCATTCTCCTATCGATATGAACTCTCTCCACCAAGTTGTGGCTCATCTCATCTATCCATTTTCCCTGTGCAATTTTTCCAAGTTTCTGTCCAGAACGAAGCTTTGTGAAGCAAGTGCCATTTTGGTATCCAAATGGCACGAAACTTTTACAGCAACTTCATATCATCAAATAACTCATCTCCTCAAATTTTTAGCTCATGTCACTTAGTTATGTGAGTGCTAATTCATGTTTTCCAATTCTGACCAGTAGGGCCCTTTCTACAGCAAGTACCCTCTAGACTCCTCCATATCGTCTGATATTGTGCCATCGCAGTGGCTTTAGCATGTGATCAAGCCATGCCAAAGCTCAGCATGTATCCCTTCCTGTGTTTGTCTCCTTGCAGCACAAACACTTTGTTGTTCATTTGAGTTGGATCCACCTGCAAATCTCTTCTTTGCCCCTGGACTCATTTCTTTCTTCATTTGAACTAAGGGTAGAATGGTCTACCTCCAAGACAAGGTCTGGATTCTCAGAGCACGGGCTAGAACTGTGTTCACGCGGTGACCACGGGACAGACAAGCTCAATCTCGCGCTCTGGCTGACCGCGTGCCCTGTAGCCGCGCTCTTCCTACTTGTCTCGATGCATCTCCTTGTCCTAGAGCTTCCTCATGATCGCCCGCATCGTCCTCTGCCCGGCCCCTCTCCTGTTTCGTCGTTCTAGAGCGCCTGTAGCCATGCCCATGACCTAACCATCGCCCCCACCTCCATTGTTGCGGTGCGTGAGTGCTCCCGAGCCCTCCAGAGCCTCCCCACGGCTATATAGGGAGTGCCCGACCTCCTCCGCACCTCGTTGCCCTCTCCTCGGCCCTCCAAGTCCACTGGAGCTCCTCCACCTCTTCTCTGTTCACCATCGATCGCCATGGCCGCCTCGGTCTTTGTTCGATTTCGGCGAGCCCAAGCTTCCCCTCCACCTCTACTCCTTACCAGCAGCTCACCCACAATCCGGTGACCCTCTCCATCCCCTCTGTTCGTCGCTGGAGTGCCTCAGGCCGCCGCCCCTCGACTGCCACCGCCCATGCCCTCTACCACCGCGCGGTGCCGTGGCCACGTCCCTTCCCGGCGCCTGCTGCTGCTCCAGGCGGGAGCAGCACCTCCCCAAGCTTGTCGGTACCGCCCGCTCGGCCTGTGACCACCAGAGCCGTCGGGGCCATCACCAGCCATGCTGCTTTGTTCTTCTTGCGGTCTGCTAGCCAACATAGCCCTCGCGTTCCCCGACGTCCGCATATGCCCTGGATGGATGCGGTGCTCCACGCTGAGGCCGCTGGTGCCATCGCCTCGGCCGGAGATGGTCGGAGTCGCCTGGGCCGCCAGCAGTGCTCTACCTCGCCCCCTTCTCTGTTTCCTGTCGAGGGAGCAGCAGGAGGAAGACGACGCCCTGCCCAGCTGGCCAGGCGGGCCCCATCTCCCTGCGGACCCCACATGTCAGCCTCTCCATACCTTATCCAGTCAGATAAGTGGAAACGTACTTCCTCAAATACGTTTTCGCTTAGTGAAAGCGTACTTCTGTTCTTCTTCGGGTGCAAAAACGCTTTCCTGTACAGAAGGCGTATTCATTCTAAAGTGCGCTTTCTGTTTTTCAGCCAGGGGCCTATTTGTGGGGAAACTTTTTATAGATTGGCCCCCCATGTTCAACCTCTCATATCTTCGCGACCGTAGCTTCGTTTGAGGTGAATCCAACGCCTGCTTCTTAGTCTCGTCGAGCTCTATCTGTTGGTATCATTTTATCTAGGTGTTCCCACTGTGAAAATGACCTTTATGCCCTTGCCCTAATCTGGCCCCCTCTGAGAGAGAAGCGTTCGGGCGAATCATTGTGCGACTTCACCGCACTTCTTTATGGTTATGTTGCTCCTCCATGCTTATGTTAATATCATACTCATGTGCATTATTATTCCATCATATTATGACTCAGCATCTATTGGATTCAAGTTTAACCGGACATTAATTGAACTTGAACACCTGTTGGCTGAGTCATAGTGCCATTGAAATCGAACTGACCGGTGAAGCCACATTTACCTTTATGGGAAGGCCCTAATGTGGTCTATTATCGTGCCTCTCGCCGGTGCCTCCAACTAGGGCTGGTTATGGGCGCACACTACCCTAATCAGGTAGGCGGACATAAGCCTTGTATGCATGTTTGTTGTACCCGGCTTGTCCCTGTTTGGGACTATTTTGTTTTGCCATGACGGTGGCCGTTGGATGTCACGAGTTTGTCGGAGGGGAGTTTGTCGGAGTGGCCGGGTGTAACACCCACGATGCGGCTATATCTCCCACGTGTCGAAGCACGACTTAGAGGCATAACCGGATTGTGGTTTTGTCGCAAGAAGGGTCATCTTCACACAATCCCATGTAATGAACAAGACTGGGATAAAGAGTTGGCTTACAATCGCTACTTCACACAAGTACTTAAATAAATCATACATCATTCAGAGTACACACATAGTCCGACTACGGACGAAGCCAAAAGAAAAGAAGATAACCCAACTGCTAGATCCCCGATCGTCCCAACTGGGCTCCACTACTGATCAACATGAAACGAAACACAACAACAACCAAGATCTTCGTTGAGCTCCCATCTAAGCTTGGTTGCATCACCTGCACTGGTATCATCGACACCTGCAACTGTTGTGATAGTATCTGGTGAGTCACAAGGTCTCAGCAATCTCAAAACCCGCGAGATCAAGACTATTTAAGCTTATGGGTAGGAAGTAGTAATGAGGTGGAGTTGCAACAAGCACTAAGCAAATATGGTGGCTAACGTACGCAAATAAGAGCGAGAATAGAAGCAACGGAACAGTCGAGAAGCTAGAAGTGATCAACAAGTGATCCTGAAACTACTTATGCACAATCATAACACAAAGACCGTGTTCACTTCTCGGACTCCGTCGAAAAGAGACCATCACGGCTACACACGCGGTTGATGCGTTTTAATTAAGTCAAGTGTCAAGTTCTCTACAACTGGATATTAACAAATTTCCATCTGCCACATTACCGCGGGCACGGCTTTTGAAAGATAATACCCAGCAGGGGTGTCCCAACTTAGCCCATCACAAGCTCTCACGGTCACCGAAGGATATTCCTTCTCCCAGGAAGACCCGATCAGTCTCGAAATCCCGGTTTACAAGACATTTCGATAATGGTAAAACAAGACCGGCAAGACCGCCCGATGTGCCGACAAATCCCGATAGGAGCTGCACATGTCTCATTCTCAGGGCACACTGGATAAGCTAAGCGTACAGGTACCAACATAACCCAAGTTGCCAAGGGACGGTCCCGCACGGTGCTCTAGTTTGGACCAACACTCAGAC
>NC_041389.1:149029209-149081497 GCF_002162155.2 Triticum dicoccoides | reverse complement strand
AAGGCTTAGGTGACAAATGTTAAAACCAAGGTTGGGCCTTGCTGGAGGAGTTTTATTCAAAGCGAACTGTCAAGGGGGTCCCATAAATCACCCAACCACGTAAGGAATGCAAAATCAAGGAACATAACACCGGTATGATGGAAATTAGGCCGGCAAGAGTGGAACAAAACACCAGGCGTAAGGCCGAGCCTTCCACCCTTTACCAAGTATATAGATGCATTATTAAATAAGAGATATTGTGATATCCCAACATAATCCTGTCCATCATGGAGCAATCTTCAACTTCACCTGCAACTAACAACATTATAAGAGGGGCTGAGCAAAGCGGTAACATAGCCAAACAACGGTTTGCTAGGAAGGGTGAAAAGTTTAGAGGCTGACATGGCAATATGGGAGGCATGGTAAAAAAGTGATAGGTAGCACAGCATAGCGATAGAACGAAGCAACTAGCAAGCAAAGATAGAAGTGATATCGAGGGTAATGGTCATCTTGCCTGAAATCTCGCTAGGAAGAAGATTGAGTCCATGAAGAAGACAAACAAACATAGTCGAACGAACGGATCCTCACAATCGCAACGTAACCGGAACTATCAAGGAGAAGCGCAACCGGAAAGAAGCAAACGACATAGTAAACAACCATCACATAAACATGGCATGATGCACAACCAAGTATGATGCATGTCCGGTTTAATGAGGCATGGCATGGCAAAGTGCGCAAACAATGCTACAAATTAAATGGAGCTCAATATGCAACGAGTTGCATATTGCCGAAACACCACATCAATTATTTAGTTCTCACTCGGTTATGTACCCAACAATATTAAATGTTTTTAAACATGGCAAGGGGTGAAGCATAATTAAACTACCTATTTAGGCAAGTTTAAATGAGGCCGGAAACACAAACAACAATTTCGGAAAATCCTCATGTCATTTAGCAATTTAATGCAAACACAATTTTTAAACATTTTAATTGTTGCTATCATGATGCGGATGACATATGCAAGTTATATGCAATTTTTATGAAAACATTGACATAAGCATGTTATGAAGCATTTGTCACCGTGGCGGAACAAAAGGGGTGCCACGGCAACTACAACGGAAATGGTGCCACGACAACATTCCGATGATCCGACAACTCATTGAGATACCGGTGCAAAAGAGCAAGTGTGCGGATGTGCGGAACATGCAAAAGATGGTGGGGTGATCCTGGTTACCGGGTTCTCACGGGTCGACTGCATGGCAAACAAGGAGGAACTTGCAATGACAATTCGATCACGGTGCAAACACGGGCATCTCATACAACAAAGCATTCGTTCATGGTCGTGATCGTCTCGAGATTATACCTTTGAAGCGTGCGTTTTGGGGCGGATCGAGTTCGACGGTAGTGGAAGTAGTCGTTCTCGCGACGATAGTGGAAGTAGAGGTACACGATGACGATAGTGGCACATCTTGTAGTGGAACTTGGGTGTAGTGGTACACGTTTCATAGAGGAACTTGACGCCCACGGGGTTGACGGTAGAGGTACTTGACGCATCACCGGGTGTAGTCGTACATGAGGGTCTTGACGAATCCGAAGGGGTACTTGACGGGTCCGGTCTTGGCGATTCAGGTTTCCGTAGTGTCCTGGTACTTGACGCTTGGGATTGATTCCAGGGTTGCATGCGTCCATGGCAACACAGCGTAGATGCAAAGAGGCAACGACTTGGCGCGGTTCCGGTGGTTGAACAAGGCAGGGGCAGCTCGGTCACGCACGCTGCGGGTGGCAGAGGACGAAGCAGAGGAGCAGCAGCGCGAGGGAAGGCAGCGACGCAGGCGAGGAGCAGCCCCAGCGGCGGAGCTCCATGGGAGGCGTAGCCATGCGCGGCTGCTGGGGCTCCTCAAGCAGAGAAGAAGCCGGTGGGGCAGGAGGCGCGGTGAGGTTGTCGTGGGGAGCGGCAGGAGGCCAACGCGAGCAAGGGATCAAGCTGGGCAGCGGCGAACTTGGCGCGAAGGCAACCTTCAGCGACACCTGGTTGACGGGGACGACGGGATCCGGGGGGAACCAAGGCGAGTCAGGGACGCGAGCGTCCTCTTCTGCTCGACCTGAAGTAGAGTAGCGACAGCGATAGCTTGCAGGAGGGGCCGCGGGGCACGACGGCGGCTTGCAGAGGAGGGAGCGGTCGTCGATGTGCTGGGCTTCGGTGGCGCGGGTCAACGAGGACGAGGTGGAGGTGCGGGATGAGGTAGCGAGCGAGAGGAGGGAGGAGCGTGGGGATCTCCTCTCCCTGGTGCGATGCGTGTGATGCGTGGTGGCGGCACGAGGGAATGAGGAGGAGGGATCGAGGGAGAGATGCTGAGGGGATCGGGCAGGGGGTTCTGGCTAGGGTTTAGGAGGGTTAGGTGCGCCTAGATGGCCTGCTAGGTTGCTGGGCTCTCTTCTCCCTCTCTCTTATTTTCTAAAACAGAAAATAACAAAGAAGAAAAGAAGAAGGAAGGAGGTGTTGGGGAAGAAGTTGGACACGCGGATAATTTTCCCGGACTCACAAAAATGTGCATGTTCCGAGAAAATAGAAAAGGCCATGATTGAGAGATTTAAATCCAAACTCATTTGATTTAAATTCAAATGATATGAATAGGAAGTGAGGGTTGGGAAGGTCCAAAAATGTTTGGATTTTTGGTGGAGCTCCAGAATATGATGAAAGAATATATGGCAAGGTTGGAGACCAAGAATTAAGATAACAAAGGCATTGGGATAAATTGCAAGTGTATTATGGTGATTTCCAAATTAAAGAAATATTTAATATAGCTCCCTAATATTGGGAGGATATGTTATAAAGAGAAATCACCATGTGAATTCCCTCGATTTAAATAGATCAAAAGATATATGCAATTTATTTAGTTGAGGTTTTAAAAAATTAAATGACATGCTGGCATGATGACATGATGCAATGCAAGAGATGGCATGATGAATGCACAAACAAAACAAATCACACGACAAAACTCGAAATAGCTGGAAGTCTTCTGGAGTGTCGGTCTCGGGGCGTTACACCGGGAGAGTGTCATGGCAATAGATCAGTTTTGTCGGAACACTGTTGGTCCACCCGAATGGGAGAACGAGGCATTGGGTTCTGTGGTGTCGGTACATTGTGCTAACCTCTGTAGAGTGTGTATAATCTATAGATAGCCGCGCCCGCAGAAAAGGGCTCAGTTCATAGTAGGTCAAGGTCACACTATTGGTCAATAGTAATAATAACCTTATTAATAACAACCCTGGTTCAATGATGGAAAGAAGTGGTTGATTCATATGTGATCGCGAGAGGATCACAGTGGTATCGAGGATACCGAAGATGGTTGAGGTTTATGGTATTATGCGATAATCTCTAATCCTAACGGAGCAGTTGGTGAATAGTCTCCACGGTTTACTTTCGCTGGGTTTTTTTCGTCTCTTGTCCCACCACCCCCTCCCATCCTGGTCCATCGGTTTATTTTTCTCTCCACTCTTTAGTACAACCAAGACTTTCCTAACATATAACAAATCACGGATCTAACTTCCTTAAATTATTCATATCAATCGATTCCTTTTATTGGTTCAATTTGTCTTAGGAAACAAATAACAAATTTTTAATAAACAAATAATAGATTTGAATCTAACTTTCGAAACTTATCTAAATCAATCGATTTCTCTCATTAGTGAATTTTGTTTTAGGAAACAAATAACAGACACGTAACAAACTTTCCTCCCAATAAATAGTTTCTTAACATTTGAAAACTTTCCTAATCAGAAACGTCACAAACGGGCAGGTACTGATATCATGTTACCAAAAAATAAAACCCTTTTCCAAAGAAATCAGTTCAAAATCCTAACTTTTCTAAATTTTTACCTTTCCTTGATAACATCCAATATTTCCTATGTTTTCCACCTATTGAAGGAAATCACCCCTCCGTCGATATTAGCATTTTTTTTGGGATGAGATCTCCGGGTTATGATTTTTTTGTGATTCTTTCCAATTGTGACCTCTCCTTCTGCTCCGGCTCATTCTCGCATAATCACCTCCACCACAGCCAGCTGACGCCACCCTAGACCTCTTGCCTCTCCACGCCTCCTCCGCCACCTCCTCCTCGTACTCCATAGCAGCAGGAAGAAGCACCCGGCAGGCGAGGTGAGCAGCCGAAGGTGGAGGGCAGAGATGCGGCCAGCGTGGCTGAGGGGGCGGTCGGTAGAAGATGGCTGTGGCTGGAGGCGGCGCGAGGTAGGGGCGCGATAGCGGGGCGAGCGAAGGGATAGGCGGCATCAGACGGGGCGAGCACAACCAGCGAGATGTGACGTGCGGCCAGGGTGTGCGTCACGCGGGGCACAGTGGTGCGGTGGCTGTGGCGAGCGTGATGGCAACGGCGGGCGCGACTGACGCGGTGTGGCACGTGCGTGGGCATGGAGAGCCAGAGAGGGAGTGGCCCCGCGGGCGCGGAAGAAGAGCTGACGGCTCGGGCATGGGCGCGCATAGGAGCGGCCATGTGCCACGGTGTCAATCCGAGGAGCTCAGTGGCTACCCCTGCAATGGCCATGGCGGACGGCGGTTCTCGGCCATGGCGAAATACCTAATGAGAGCAAATGAGAGGGGAAACTTGGGAAAGGCAAGAGGAGATGGTCATGGTGGCCGTGGCATCTGACTTCGTCCTGATCACCGGGATCGAGTGAGCGAGGAGGAGAAGTGGATCTGGGAGGGGGCATCGAGGAGGAGTGAGGCCATGGGGGCAGGGGAGGCAGGGCGTCATCCTTATCCATTCCCCTTCGATGCCGGCGAGGTGGTCGGGCGGGAGCCCGGCTCTGTAGCGACGGGCTCGAGGAACAGGAGAAGACGACCGTGCGGGGACTGGACCACTGGGCCGGTTCGGTGGCAAGGCCCGGGGGGTAGGGGGAATCCCCTTTTTCATCATCCTTTTGGTTTTTAATGTATTCTGATCCATTTCTCCTTTTTAACACCGTTTTCTATTTATTCTTATATCAACTAAATGGATTTTGTTAATTGTGAAACTATGCACACAATTCAAGCACAATATTTTTAGGTGGCACAAAAAGTTTGGGGCCAAAAGGAAATACAAAAAATTAGGTTTATATTTAATTGGTTATTTTAACTACTGTTGGACCTCTTATTAATTTGATAAGATTTAATTTTTGGGTCAAATAATGTTGGGCTCAACATGTCAAAGATCAGTGGAATTTATAGAATATGGTGAACATTTTAGTTTTACTGTTTGACGAAATAATTTATTTGACTTTATTTTCAATTTGAATTGGGCTTGTTTTTATCTCTACTCCTAATGGAGCAGTTGGTGAATAGTCTCCACGATTTATTTTCGTTGGTTTATTTTTGTCTCTCCTCCCACCACCCCCTCACATCCTGGTCCATCGGTTTATTTTTCTCTCCACTCTTTATTACAACTAGGACTTTCCTAACGTATAACAAATCACGGATCTAACTTCCTTAAATTATTCATATCAATCGATTCCTTTTATTGGTTCAATTTGTCTTAGGAAACAAATAACAAATTTTTAAGAAACAAATAGTAGATTTGAATCTAACTTTCCTAACTTATCTAAATCAATCGATTTCTCTCATTAGTGAAATTTGTTTTAGGAAACAAATAACAGACACGTCACAAACTTTCCTCCCAATAAATAGTTTCTTAACATTTGCAAACTTTCCTAATCAGAAACGTCACAAACGGGCAGGTACTGATATCATGTTACCAAAAAATAAAACCCATTTCCAAAGAAATCAGTTCAAAATCCTAACTTTTCTAAATTTTTACCTTTCCTTGATAACATCCAATATTTCCTATGTTTTCCACCTATTTAAGGAAATCACCCCTCCATCGATATTAGCATTTTTTTTGGAATGAGATCTCTGGATTATGATTTTTTTGCGATTCTTTCCAATTGTGACCTCTCCTTCCGCTCCGGCTCATTATCGCATAATCACCTCCACCACAGCCAGCTGACACCACCCTAGACCTCTTGCCTCTCCACACCTTCTCCGCCACCTCCTCCTCGTACTCCATTGACACTCCCTCCGCCATGTTTGTCCACGACGGTGTCGAGAGCATGGCGCAACAGCGTACCAGTGGTAGAGCAGCGCATAGCAGCAGGAAGAAGAACGCAGTAGGCGAGGCGAGCGGCCGACCGTCGAGGGCAGAGATGCGGCCGGCGTGGCTAAGGGGGCAGCCGGCAGAAGATGGCCGCGACAGGAGGCGGCGCGAGGCAGGGGCGCGACAGCGGGGCGAGCGTAGGGATAGGCGGCAGCAGACGGGGCGAGCGCAGCCAGTGAGAGTGTGACGCGCGGCCAGGGTGTGCGTCGCGCGGGGCACAGTGGTGCGGTGGCTGTGACGAGCGTGTTGGCAACGGCGGGCGCGACAGACGCGGTGTGGCACGTGTGTGGGCATGGAGAGCCAGAGAGGGAGTGGCCCTGCAGGCGCGGAAGAAGAGCTCAAGGCTCGAGCATGGGCGCGCATAGGAGTGGGCATGTGCCACGGGGTCAATCCGAGGACCTCAGTGGCTACCCCTGCAATGGCCATGGCGGACGGCGGTTCTCGGCCCCAGCGAAATACCTAACGAGAGCAAACGAGAGGGGAAACTAGGGAAAGGCAAGAGGAGATCACGGCGGTGTCAATGGCACCCTAGGGGATGACAGGGGAGCTCGGGGCGGCGCGGATCGAACGACAATGTCACGGTGGCAGAAGGTTGAGGAAGACGGCAATGACGTCGATCTAGGAGTGCTGGACTTGATCTCGTTGGTGCAGGTGAAGTAGCGGAGGCATTCAGAGCTCCTCGACAAGCTCCTAGCCAGCAGGGAGGGCAGTGGCCGTGTGGACGGGGTCGGTCATGGTGGTCGTGGCATCTGACTTCGTCCAAATCACTGGAATCGAGCGAGCGAGGAGGAGAAGTGGATCTGGGAGGGGGCATCGAGGAGGGTGTGAGGCCATGCGGGCAGGGGAGGTAGGGCATCACACATATCCATTCCCCTTCGATGCCAGCGAGGTGGTCTGGCAGGAGCGCGGCTCTGTAGCGGCGGGCTCGGGGAACAGGAGAAGACGACCGTGCGGGGACTGGACCATTGGGCCGGTTCGGTGACAAGGCCCGAGGGGTAGGGGATGCTACGTCTCGAGCTTGCGTTGGTTTTCCCCGAAGAGGAAGGGATGATGCAGCACAGTAGCGTAAGTATTTCCCTCAGTTTTTGAGAACCAAGGTATTAATCCAGTAGGAGGTCACGCGCAAGTCCCTCCTACCTGCACAAAACGATAGCTACTCGCAACCAACGCTTAGGGGTTGTCAATCCCTTCACGGTCACTTAGGAGAGTGAGATCTGATAGAGATAGTATTTTTGGTATTTTGATAGATAGATGCAAAGTAAAAGTAAAAGCAAAGTAAAAACAAAGCACGTAAATAGATTGATATGATGAGAATAGACCCGGGGGGCATAGGTTTCACTAGTGGCTTCTCTCAAGAGCATAAGTATTCTACGGTGGGTGAACAAATTACTGTTGAGCAATTGACAGAATTGAGCATAGTTATGAGTATATCTAGGCAATGATCATGTATATAGGCATCACGTCCGTGACAAGTAGATCGAAACGATTCTGCATCTACTACAATTACTCCACTCATCGACTGCTATCCAGCATGCATCTAGAGTATTAAGTTAAAACAGAGTAACGCCTTAAGCAAGATGACATGATGTAGAGGAATAAATTCATGCAATATGATAAATACCCCATCTTGTTATCCTCGATGGCAACAATACAATACGTGCCTTGCAACTCTATCTGTCACTGAGTAAGGACACCGCAAGATTGAACCCAAAGCCATGCACTTCTCCCATTGCAAGAACTACCAATCTAGTTGGCCAAACCAAACGGATAATTCGAAGAGACTTGCAAAGATAACTCAATCATACATAAAAGAATTCAGAGAAGAATCAAATATTTTCCATAGATAATACTGGATCATAAACCAACAATTCATCGGTCTCAACAAACACACCGCAAAAAGAAGATTACATCGAATAGATCTCCACGAGAGAGGGGGTGAACATTGTATTGAGATCCAAAAAGAGAGAAGAAGCCATCTAGCTACTAGCTATGGACCCGAAGGTCTGAAGTAAACTACTCACACTTCATCGGAGGGGCTATGGTGTTGATGTAGAAGCCCTCCGTGGTGGATGTCCCCTCCGGCGGAGCTCCGGAATAGGCCCCAAGATGGGATCTCGTGGATACAGAAGGTTGCGGTGGTGGAATTAGGTTTTTGGCTCCCATTCTTATCATACGGGGATACGTAGGTATATATAGGAGGAAGGAGTACGTCGGTGGAGCTCCGAGGGGGCCACGAGGTAGGGGGGCGCGCCCTCCCCCCTCGTGACTGCCTCGTGGCTTTCTTGACGGAGGGTCCAAGTCACCGGGGTCACATTCGGTTGGAAAATCACGATCCCGAAGGTTTCATTCTGTTTGGACTCCGTTTGATATTCTGTTTCTTCGAAATACTGAAAAGGGCAAAAAACAACAATTCTGGGCTGGGCCTCCGGTTAATAGGTTAGTCTCAAAAATAATAATAAAGTGGAAAATAAAGCCCATTACAGTCCGAAACAATAGATAAAGTAGCATGGAGCAATCAAAAATTATAGATACATTGGAGACGTATCAAGCATCCCCAAGCTTAATTCCTGCTCGTCCTCGAGTAGGTAAATGATAAAAAAATAGAATTTTTGATGCGGAGTGATACTTTGGCATAATTTCGATGTAAATCTTCTTAATCATGGTATGAATATTCAGATCCGAAAGATTCAAGACAAAAGTTCATATTGACATAAAAATAATAACACTTCAAGCATACTAACAAAGCAATTATGTCTTCTCAAAATAACATGGCCAAAGAAAGTTATCCCTACAAAATCATATAGTCTGGCTATGCTCCATCTTCCCCACACAAAGTATTTAAATCATGCACAACCCTGATGACAAGCCAAGTAATTGTTTCATACTTTAACATTTTCAAAACTTTTTCAATCTTCACGCAATACATGAGCGTGGGCCATGGATATAGCACTATATGTGAAATAGAACGGTGGTTGTGGAGAAGACAAAAAGAGGGAAGATAGTCTCACATCAACTAGGCGTATCAACGAGCTATGGAGATGCCCATCAATAGATATCAATGTGAGTGAGTAGGGTGTCACATCCCTAGCTCTGACCTGTCCTGTGCTTGCTTCCATCTGTGCATCATGTTTAAATTTTTAAAAAAACTTGAACTGAGGAAGTCAGAAGCCTCAAAACCCTAAATTAAAGAAGGGCAAAAACCCTAAAATCTCATTCATTGTTCCAAAATGCTCCTCTTAGATGTTTAATATTTTTGGCAAGGGTTTTGATCCAAACCAAAAATAATGAACATTTTAAAAGAATTTATTTTTGGGACTTTGAATTTAAATCATTAGCTATTTGAATTTGAATTATATTCATATAATTAGAATATAATTTCAAATACCCCTGAAATATTTTATGAGCTTTTGGAAAAGTCCATCTAGCCAAATAAAATTATTCAGAGGAGTTTTTGGCATTGTTTGAATTTTTTTAAAAATTCAAAACAGTGGCAAAACGAAATTAAATAAAACAAAACAGAAGAAAAAAATAAAACAGAGACAGAAACTTACCTAACCTCACCTGTGCTGGCCCAGCCTCCCCTGTGCAGCCCACCTGCGTGGCCCAGCCCACCTCCTTTCCCCCCTTGTCCTCTTCTTCCTCTGCCAGTAGGCAGAGGCGAGGCGTGGCGCGCGCCCGAAGAGCGCCGGCCACCTCCTGCTTCGCCGTGGCAGCCTCCCCGACCCCCCTCGCGACGCCACGGAGACGGCCTCGACCCCCCTCGACCGTCTCTCTCTCTCTGGACCCCCTCCTCCTCCTCTGTTCTCCCTCCCTCTCGTCACCGAACGCACCTGGGAGCGCCGCTCGCCGTAGCCATGACCACGGCCACCCCCTCCCCTCTCCGGCGTGCTCCCGAGCTCCTGCACCTCGTCGCCAACCCCCTCACCGAGCCACGTGACCGGAAGGGCCCCGAGCAGCCGCCATCGTCATCATCCCCAAGCTTCGGCCCCGGCGCCGTTCTCCGTCGAATTCGGCCACTCCGGCGCGCCCCCGAGCCCACTGACCCTCCCTACAGCTCCGCAGTGAGCCTCTGTGCAGAACCCCTCTCTCTCCCCTCGTGTTTGCGAGCCCTAGGCCATAGTTCCGTCGAGACCGAGACCTCACCGGCGCCGGACTTGTCGCCGTCGTCGTTTTGGTTCACCTCCGTCCAAACCGAGCACGCAGACGTACTCAGAGCACTCCCAGGAGCCCGTAGCGCCCACCAACCCCTCCTCCCATGCACCATAGCGCCGGTCCCGCGAACCCCCGAGCTCCGGCCGCCGCCGGGGTCGATGCCGCGCTCAACTCCGGCCACCCCACGCCCTCTCGTGGCTCCCCCTAGATGCGCGGGAGCACGGGCTTCCTCCTGGTGCCCTCAGGGTGCCCAACCGCAGCCTGTAGTGCCAACCCGAGCTACTCCGGCGAGGTTCCGCCGTCGCCGTGGTCGCCGGCGTCACTCGCCGACGTGGCCACTTAATTAGGGCGTAAACACCTCGCTAATCACCCACTAGAGCCACTGCCAAGTGGGCCCCCGTGCCTAATTAATTAGTTTAACCTCTCTGTTTAGATTAGTACTAATTTTGTGGGCCCCATAGGTCAGTTTGACCTGGCCCCGTCACACTTTGACCGACCCCACACGTCGGAGTTGACCAGGCTGATGTGTCCGTTGACTGGGCCCACCTGCCAGCGACCTAAACGAGCCCTAAGTCACTGACGTGTGGACCCCACACGTCAGGTTTGACCCGGGGCAGCCCTGTTGACTTGCTGACGCAAGCATGACGCAGTGCTGATGTCATAACTCATTTTCTGGATTTAATTTAATTCTGAAATTCCAGAAAATGGCTAAAACTTCAATAAATCATAGAAATTCAACCGTAACTCCAAATTAAATAAATTATATATGAAAAATTATCAGAAAAATTCAAGGAATCCATCTGTACCATTTTCATGCATGTTAGAACAACTTATAGCTGCTGTTTAGCACAAATCAAATAAAGGGCATTTAAATAATCACATATGGTGTTTGAATTTGAATCTTGTATTCAAACCAACCCCATTTAATCTGTTGCTAGTTGCATTGGCTCAAAACATATTCATTTTGCCATGTCATGATCATGCATCATATTGTGCATTGCATTGATTGTGTTCCCTTCTGTGTTGCCGGTATTTGTCCCCTCTCGATAGACGTGATACCGATGATGTGATCGTTGACACTGATGAAGACTCAATGTTATCTTCAGAAGTGCCAGGCAAGCAAAACCCCCTTGTCCATTTCGATAAAATCCCACTCTCTCGCTCCTGCTCTCTTTTACTGCATTAGGACAACATCGATTCATCTGTTACTTGCTGCGGTAGCTGAACCCCTTTATCCTTTGCATGACCTGTCATTCCACAGTAAATAGATGAAACCCACTAGCATGAGTAGGAGTTGTTTGAGCCCTGTTGTGCCTACTCATTCATGTTTGTTTGTCATGCCTGCTACTGCTTAGAGTTGAGTCAGGTCTGATTCATCGGGGATGAATCAGAGGTGTGTGAACATGTCCTACTGTGTGTGAGCTAAGTGTGTGAACACGATTTGGTAAAGGTAGCGGTGAGAGGCCATGTAGGAGTACATGGTGGGTTGTCTCATTGCAGCCGTCCTCAGGAACTGAGTTCTGTGTTTGTGATCCATGATTCAGCTACTACCACGCATTGGGCCTGAAACCAATGGACCCTCTCGGCTTCTTAATCACCCTTGTCCTCTGTCCAGGAGTTGCAAGTAGTTTCTGGTGTTTGTAGTATGCTGGAGGCCGTGGACAGCGCTGACCGTAGGGGTGGGCTGTGATGCGGTAGGCACGTGGCCGGGTAAACCGGGCACCCGTTTGGTGTCACGGAACCCTGTACACATCGTTTGGGGCTGTGAGCGAAACTCCGGCCGGATCTCCTCATGGATGGAACCCGAATAGGCGATAAACCTGGACTAGAGACTTGAGTGTTTAGGTAGGCCGTGGCCGACACCCACGTTGGGCTTCCGCTTGAAGGTTGCCGAGTACATGTCGTGTAAACGGCGGTAAGTGGTGAGAGCGTGTGTGAAGGAGTACACCCCTGCAGGGTTAATATCATCTATTCGAATAGCCGTGTCCGCGGTAAAGGACTTCTGGGTTGCTTATATCAGTTCATAGACAAGTGAAAGTGGATACTTTAAAATGCGCAAGATAAGCGTGAGTGCTATGGATGGCGTTCTCGTAGGGAGACGGGAGCGGATCCATAGTGGTGTATTGATATGGTGAATATGTGGACTCGTGTGCGCCACCTCAAAAGAGTCGCTTGCAGTCGTAGTTTAGGATAGCCACCGAGTCAAAGCTGGCTTGCTGCAGTTAAACCCCACCATCCCTTTGTTGAAAATGATGCATATGTAGTTAGATCTGGTGTAAGTCTTGCTGGGTACATTTGTACTCACGTTTGCCTATTTTATGTTTTTGCAGAGAGACTTCAGTCTCACTAGTAGTTCCACGTGGACTTCGACGTTTAGCTTGTTACCTCAGCTACGATCTTGTGCCCTCGGCAGGATCTGATAGATAGTCAGGCTTCTCAGCCTTTTTCATTTATAGATGTCTGTACTCAGACATGATAGCTTCCGTTTGTGCTTTGACTTGTTTGCTCTGATTGTTGGGTCATGAGACCCATGGTTGTAATATCGCGCTCCTCGGAGCCTATTGATTAAAATACTTGAGTTGTAGAGTCATGTTGTGATGCCATGTTGTATTTGCACATATCGAGCATATTGTGTGTATGTTATTGAAATGCTTGGTATGTGTGGGATCTGACCATCTAGTTGTTTATCTTTAGTAGCCTCTCTTACGGGGAAATGTCTCCTAGTGTTTCCACCGAGCCATGGTAGCTTGCTACTGCTCCGGAACACTTAGGCTGGCCGGCATGTGTCCTTCTTCGTTCCTGTGTCTGTCCCTTCAGGGAAATGTCACGCGGTGAATACCGGAGTCCTGTTAGCCCGCTACAGCCCGGTTCACCGGAGTCCTGCTAGCCCAGTGCTACAGCCTGGAATTCACTCGCTGATGACCGACACGTTCGATGCTAGAGCATGGATGCCTGTCCCTGTAAGTCTGTGCCGCTTTGGGTTTACAACTAGCCATGTCAGCCCGGGCTCCTTATCATATGGATGCTAGCGACACTGTCATATACGTGTGCCAAAAGGCGCAAACGGTCCCGGGCAAAGGTAAGGCGACACCCGTGGGAATACCGTGCGTGAGGCCGCAAAGTGATATGAGGTGTTACATGCTAGATCGATGTGGCATTGAGTCGGGGTCCTGACAGCGTTGGTATCAGAGCTTGACTGCCTGTAGGATTACCAAGCCAAACTGGTCGAAGTTGAGTCTAGAAATTCTTTAGTTATATAAGGGAATTGATTGTGGGATGGACCGTAAGGCTCTTTTTACTCCTTATACCTCATGCCCTTCTGATCTGAGTCATCTTATCTTTCCTGCGGGGATTAAGAACTAGGCTATCTCTTCTTTCTATTAGGATCACGTGTTACTAATCAGTAGACTTATAAGATTGTTGGATTTAAGTCTCAGTTCAGTTCCTACTACTTCCGTATGTTAATTGTTGATCTCGGAACCTTGATATTGTGCTTCTGAGTGGTTATGCCACCATTTTTGTGATTGTCTCAAATCTTTTTGAGCAATTATAGCCGTTATGCTGTCCGAGTCATCCCAGCTTTCTAAATAGTCCGATGCATTTGCAAATCCCTTCCTTCTGTTTCCGATGTTCCCATGGGCCAGATTAACCACACTAATCGGTGTGTTGAGGTAATTATTGCCTCGACATATATGTTGGAATTATTATTATGACCCTAAGTGCTTAGGGGATCATCTAGTGGTCTAGCCATGATTTGTGTCCTAGTGTGAAGATTCTGGCCTTTATTCTCGGAAGCATCCCGTGATGCTACTTAGTAGTAGGTATTCTACTCCTGGGTTCTGAACCCGAGATTCACTCTACCTACTTCATGTTGATAGTAATTGCTAGTGCCTTTAGGATATTAGTAACCTTTGCGATAGTCCTTGAAGTCCGTGGTATCTTCTTCTTCCAAATACCATGAACTACTTATGGCAGATGTTTATTGGATAAAAAAAAAATCACAATTAGAGTACTCTTGAGGAGTTCTCCATTCATAAATCGTGACTCTGCCAGTTCTACCTTTCTGCATGGGTTATCCGGAAGAAATATGTTGAACTTGGTTCGACATACTAATCTATGCATCCACAACTCAGAAAGTTATATGTTCCTTTGAGTTGTTCTCTTTAGTTGCATTCTGACCCTCGTCTATCAATTGATAGTCAAGAGTATGCGTGCGTTCGTTCATCGATGCCTATGACTCTTGTGGTCTGTCAAGCCATTCTATTCCGGAATGACTAGGAGAAACAAACTCCAGTACCTCTTCCATATCTAGGACTGGGTCAAAGTAGTTGTATTCCGCAGATCAAATGCCAATCCAGCTTTTGTTCTGTTCTACCTTGGAGTATTACCATCTTTATATCGGGATTGTTATAGGAATTGCACACCATCCCATGAACTCTTGGTACAGTGATACTTCTTGCCATCACTGTTCATTCCTCGGCCTCGTGTTGATGCAACCGGAATACCGACAAATGAATTGTGATGTGTGAAATCAATACTCCCAGCAACTCTGTTGCTTGGTAGTTAAAGGATAATAATTTCATTCTTAGTATGTTGGTTTTCGAATCATCCTTCTAAGACTGATCGTGCTACCTAGTCCTTATTTCGGTGCACCCTTCGATTGATGAGTTAGGATCTTGTCAAGTCCTCACTCATTTGATCATATCGTCTTGCCCTCAAAAGCAAGATTGTTCTCGAGCTTAGTAACATACCGGTGGTTCGTGACTTTCCAAATATCTTCTTGGAGGTGTTACCGGGTTGTCACCTGACCGCTATGTTGAGTTCGTGATCAAGTTGGTTTCTTGTGAACCACCTTCTCTCCAAGAATCGGTGTTAGATATCCCTGAGCTAGTTGGTTAAGCTAGACGACAACTTGGAGGGTTGGAAGATAAAAGCTTGTCTGATTTAGTTCGTTCCAAAGGGATATTCTTGTGTAGTGTGTGTTGAAGAAAGATGATATCTTCATCGATTGGTCCTTGTGATCAGTTGCTGGACCTATTGTCTTATCAATCCTTTGATTTGAGTGTGGGCTATCGTCAAATCAAATCAGTACCAACGATGCTCGTAATGTTGTCTTATTCGTGGTTGATCCCTCGAGCATACACCATTATATCTTTTGGGTCTGACCAATGCTATCACTTGTTCACTTAACTATGGAATTCCTTTTAAAAGGAAACCCAGATGAATTGTTGTTATGCCCATTGACAACATCCTTGTCTTCTCCATAATTTTGCTGAACATTAAGCTAGTGTTGGAAACTTTTGAAAGCATTTGTTCATGCTAGCTCATGAAGCATATGTTTGGATGAAGGTAGTGACTTCCTTTAATTCATGTGCATCTGATGCAAGTTGCCGCCATGGATTCGAGAAAGTCAATGTTGCTTTCTTTGGAATCATTCCAAATCAGTCATGCACACGTGCGAAGAATGCTGTGGTTTGAAGACTTGCAACCTTCAATCTATATGTATCCCTAGCACACCAAGCCACTGATTGATTTGTTCAAGGAGAAGGAGTTCCTTCATAAGAGCTAATCCGGACTTATGAAAGAACTTCGATACCCTCGTTGATGGTTCCCCCTCCTGAACTCGGTAGTGTTTTATTATAAGACTACCACGTGGTCATGCTTGTCTGGGACAACGTGTTCACATGTTTGTAGCAGAACCAGCTCATGTTTTGGAGCTTGCTATCGTAGTTCATTTCCCGAGAATCTCGCAACGTCATCTCGTCGATTTGTGTTGCAAACTGCCGTTTTTCTTCCTAGACTCGATGAGTCTGGAATATCCTGACACCAACCAGATCTGAATCTCAGGCAGATATGATGGTTGGAATATTTCCCAAGAAATATAATATTGGTCTCACGATAACCGGTAAAGTGGATGTCGTGGCCAACACACCCCGCCGGGAGACCTAATATCGTAGCATCTTGATTGAGGAAGTTGGCCACCTCCCCATAGGGATTTCGTAGGATTACTCCCTAGTTGCCCCTATGGATTTCTGTGTTCCGAAGTCCGACCTGTTTACTTGATGTTCTAGATATCAAACCATATCTATGGGTGGGTTACACTAGCACAATCAAGGAGAACATTAGAAGCGGAGTGCTAAATGTCTCTCGGTCGATCATCCAGATTTTTATTTCCTTGGCCTCGCTAAGGTGAAATCTGAGAAGGTGTTATCTTCCTTTGCATCTGCATCATCCATCATTAGCCATCATGGTAGCACGTTGTGTTGCCAGGATCCTTGACACGGATGTTGGTAAAACCTTGATGAATGTGGAAATGCTCAAGTTCTTGAGAGCACGCTCAAGCGCTAGGTGTTATCATCGACGCTAAATGGGTTTGCTCTCAGTTTCCTCGGCAATGCTATGACCTTTACAAACAGTGAATTCACTCTCTATTGTTGGGTTCTTCCCAGTTACCAGAATCATTCCCAGCATTTGCATTTTGTTCCCAGCTTGCACCGCCAATGTGCCATTCTACCATGGGTCTCGTCCATTTCCGGTGATAAGCAAATTCATCCATTACGTTGTCTTCAACAAGGTAATCCACATCATTCAAGTCCGAGTATGCCATTCTACCGACCCCCTCCAAACGATTGGTCGAGAATTGCCTTAAATTGGTATAAAGAGTTTCAATGATCTTTGAATCAAAAGTAATTCTTTTGCCACTTAAGGGGATATATCTACGAGTCACCATCCCTAAGGTGCCCCGTTGTGCTATCATGGCAACTAAAATCCTCGCTACGTTGACAATCGATTACCACCTTCTTAAGTGTGGAATTGTTGTCCACCTAGTGAACCTTCGTCATCCGTTTCTTTCCACCCCTCTTGATGTGTATCTCGTGTCTCAACCCGAGAGATGGTCTTATGTCTCATTCCGTGAGTTGTTCGATCTTCGAGAAGATCGACCCTTCTAGAGTCTCCTTCTTCCCTCCATGTCATGTTGACAGGATTTTTCAAGGCAAGACTTCAAGACAATGATGGTGAATGAATCAACGTTCAACTGAAGTGCACCCTGGATCATGAAGATTATACTAGTCTGCATTACCCTTCACCTTACCCTATGCTTGAATCTCGAGACGAGATTCTTGTTTAGTGGGGGTGAGTTGTCACATCCCTAGCTCTGACCTGTCCTGTGCTTGCTTCCATCTGTGCATCATGTTTAAATTTAAAAAAAAACTTGAACTGAGGAAGTCAGAAGCCTCAAAACCCTAAATTAAAGAAGGGCAAAAACCCTAAAATCTCATTCATTGTTCCAAAATGCTCCTCTTAGATGTTTAATATTTTTGGCAAGGGTTTTGATCCAAACCAAAAATAATGAACATTTTAAAAGAATTTATTTTTGGGACTTTGAATTTAAATCATTAGCTATTTGAATTTGAATTATATTCATATAATTAGAATATAATTTCAAATACCCCTGAAATATTTTATGAGCTTTTGGAAAAGTCCATCTAGCCAAATAAAATTATTCAGAGGAGTTTTTGGCATTGTTTGAATTTGTTTAAAAATTCAAAACAGTGGCAAAACGAAATTAAATAAAACAAAACAGAAGAAAAAAATAAAACAGAGACAGAAACTTACCTAACCTCACCTGTGCTGGCCCAGCCTCCCCTGTGCAGCCCACCTGCGTGGCCCAGCCCACCTCCTTTCCCCCCTTGTCCTCTTCTTCCTCTGCCAGTAGGCAGAGGCGAGGCGTGGCGCGCGCCCGAAGAGCGCTGGCCACCTCCTGCTTCGCCGTGGCAGCCTCCTCGACCCCCCTCGCGACGCCACGGAGACGGCCTCGACCCCCCTCGACCGTCTCTCTCTCTCTGGACCCCCTCCTCCTCCTCTGTTCTCCCTCCCTCTCGTCACCGAACGCACCTGGGAGCGCCGCTCGCCGTAGCCATGACCACGGCCACCCCCTCCCCTCTCCGGCGTGCTCCCGAGCTCCTGCACCTCGTCGCCAACCCCCTCACCGAGCCACGTGACCGGAAGGGCCCCGAGCAGCCGCCATCGTCATCATCCCCAAGCTTCGGCCCCGGCGCCGTTCTCCGTCGAATTCGGCCACTCCGGCGCGCCCCCGAGCCCACTGACCCTCCCTACAGCTCCGCGGTGAGCCTCTGTGCAGAACCCCTCTCTCTCCCCTCGTGTTTGCGAGCCCTAGGCCATAGTTCCGTCGAGACCGAGACCTCACCGGCGCCGGACTTGTCGCTGTCGTCGTTTTGGTTCACCTCCGTCCAAACCGAGCACGCAGACGTACTCAGAGCACTCCCAGGAGCCCGTAGCGCCCACCAACCCCTCCTCCCATGCACCATAGCGCCGGTCCCGCGAACCCCCGAGCTCCGGCCGCCGCCGGGGTCGATGCCGCGCTCAACTCCGGCCACCCCACGCCCTCTCGTGGCTCCCCCTAGATGCGCGGGAGCACGGGCTTCCTCCTGGTGCCCTCAGGGTGCCCAACCGCAGCCTGTAGTGCCAACCCGAGCTACTCCGGCGAGGTTCCGCCGTCGCCGTGGTCGCCGGCGTCACTCGCCGACGTGGCCACTTAATTAGGGCGTAAACACCTCGCTAATCACCCACTAGAGCCACTGCCAAGTGGGCCCCCGTGCCTAATTAATTAGTTTAACCTCTCTGTTTAGATTAGTACTAATTTTGTGGGCCCCATAGGTCAGTTTGACCTGGCCCCGTCACACTTTGACCGACCCCACACGTCGGAGTTGACCAGGCTGATGTGTCCGTTGACTGGGCCCACCTGCCAGCGACCTAAACGAGCCCTAAGTCACTGACGTGTGGACCCCACACATCAGGTTTGACCCGGGGCAGCCCTGTTGACTTGCTGACGCAAGCATGACGCAGTGCTGATGTCATAACTCATTTTCTGGATTTAATTTAATTCTGAAATTCCAGAAAATGGCTAAAACTTCAATAAATCATAGAAATTCAACCGTAACTCCAAATTAAATAAATTATATATGAAAAATTATCAGAAAAATTCAAGGAATCCATCTGTACCATTTTCATGCATGTTAGAACAACTTATAGCTGCTGTTTAGCACAAATCAAATAAAGGGCATTTAAATAATCACATATGGTGTTTGAATTTGAATCTTGTATTCAAACCAACCCCATTTAATATGTTGCTAGTTGCATTGGCTCAAAACACATTCATTTTGCCATGTCATGATCATGCATCATATTGTGCATTGCATTGATTGTGTTCCCTTCTGTGTTGCCGGTATTTGTCCCCTCTCGATAGACGTGATACCGATGATGTGATCGTTGACACTGATGAAGACTCAATGTTATCTTCAGAAGTGCCAGGCAAGCAAAACCCCCTTGTTCATTCCGATAAAATCCCACTCTCTCGCTCCTGCTCTCTTTTACTGCATTAGGACAACATCGATTCATCTGTTACTTGCTGCGGTAGCTGAACCCCTTTATCCTTTGCATGACCTGTCATTCCACAGTAAATAGATGAAACCCACTAGCATGAGTAGGAGTTGTTTGAGCCCTGTTGTGCCTACTCATTCATGTTTGTTTGTCATGCCTGCTACTGCTTAGAGTTGAGTCAGGTCTGATTCATCGGGGATGAATCAGAGGTGTGTGAACATGTCCTACTGTGTGTGAGCTAAGTGTGTGAACACGATTTGGTAAAGGTAGCGGTGAGAGGCCATGTAGGAGTACATGGTGGGTTGTCTCATTGCAGCTGTCCTCAGGAACTGAGTTCTGTGTTTGTGATCCATGATTCAGCTACTACCATGCATTGGGCCCGAAACCAATGGACCCTCTCGGCTTCTTGATCACCCTTGTCCTCTGTCCAGGAGTTGCAAGTAGTTTCTGGTGTTTGTAGTATGCTGGAGGCCGTGCGCAGCGCTGACCGTAGGGGTGGGCTGTGATGCGGTAGGCACGTGGCACGGTGTACCGGGCGCCCGTTTGGTGTCTCGGGAACCCTGTTCACATCGTTTGGGGCTGTGAGCGAAACTCCGGCCGGATCTCCTCATGGATGGAACCCGAATAGGCGATAAACCTGGACTAGAGACTTGAGTGTTTAGGTAGGCCGTGGCCGACACCCACGTTGGGCTTCCGCTTGAAGGTTGCCGAGTACATGTCGTGTAAACGGCGGTAAGTGGTGAGAGCGTGTGTGAAGGAGTACACCCCTGCAGGGTTAATATCATCTATTCGAATAGCCGTGTCCGCGGTAAAGGACTTCTGGGTTGCTTATATCAGTTCATAGACAAGTGAAAGTGGATACTTTAAAATGCGCAAGATAAGCGTGAGTGCTATGGATGGCGTTCTCGTAGGGAGACGGGAGCGGATCCATAGTGGTGTATTGATATGGTGAATATGTGGACTCGTGTGCGCCACCTCAAAAGAGTCGCTTGCAGTCGTAGTTTAGGATAGCCACCGAGTCAAAGCTGGCTTGCTGCAGTTAAACCCCACCATCCCTTTGTTGAAAATGATGCATATGTAGTTAGATCTGATGTAAGTCTTGCTGGGTACATTTGTACTCACGTTTGCCTATTTTATGTTTTTGCAGAGAGACTTCAGTCTCACTAGTAGTTCCACGTGGACTTCGACGTTTAGCTTGTTACCTCAGCTACGATCTTGTGCCCTCGGCAGGATCTGATAGATAGTCAGGCTTCTCAGCCTTTTTCATTTATAGATGTCTGTACTCAGACATGATAGCTTCCGTTTGTGCTTTGACTTGTATGCTCTGATTGTTGGGTCATGAGACCCATGGTTGTAATATCGCGCTCCTCGGAGCCTATTGATTAAAATACTTGAGTTGTAGAGTCATGTTGTGATGCCATGTTGTATTTGCACATATCGAGCATATTGTGTGTATGTTATTGAAATGCTTGGTATGTGTGGGATCTGACCATCTAGTTGTTTATCTTTAGTAGCCTCTCTTACGGGGAAATGTCTCCTAGTGTTTCCACCGAGCCATGGTAGCTTGCTACTGCTCCGGAACACTTAGGCTGGCCGGCATGTGTCCTTCTTCGTTCCTGTGTCTGTCCCTTTGGGGAAATGTCACGCGGTGAATACCGGAGTCCTGTTAGCCCGCTACAGCCCGGTTCACCGGAGTCCTGCTAGCCCAGTGCTACAGCCTGGAATTCACTCGCTGATGACCGACACGTTCGATGCTGGGTCATGGATGCCTGTCCCTGTAAGTCTGTGCCGCTTTGGGTTTACAACTAGCCATGTCAGCCCGGGCTCCTTATCATATGGATGCTAGCGACACTGTCATATACGTGTGCCAAAAGGCGCAAACGGTCCCGGGCAAAGGTAAGGCGACACCCGTGGGAATACCGTGCGTGAGGCTGCAAAGTGATATGAGGTGTTACATGCTAGATCGATGTGGCATTGAGTCGGGGTCCTGACATAGGGATTGCCATGCAACGGATGCACTAGAGCTATAAGTATATGAAAGCTCAACAAAAGAAACTAAGTGGGTGTGCATCCAACTCGCTTGCTCACGAAGACCTAGGGCATTTTGAGGAAGCCCATCATTGGAATATACAAGCCAAGTTCTATAATGAAAAATTCCCACTAGTATATGAAAGTGACGAAATGAGAGACTCTCTATCATGGTCCTACTTTGAAGCACAAGTGTGGTAAAAGGATAGTAGCATTGTCCCTTCTCTCTTTTTCTCTCATTTTTATTTTTTATTTTTTTATGGCCTCTTTTTTTCTTTTCGTCCGGAGTCTCATCCCGACTTGTGGGGGAATCATAGACTCCATCATCCTTTCCTCACTTGGGACAATGCTCTAATAATGATGATCATCACACTTTTATTTTTCCTTACAACTCAACAATTACAACTCGATACTTAGAACAAAATATGACTCTATATGAATGCCTCCGGCGGTGTACCGGGATATGCAATGAAACATGAGTGACATGTATGGAAGAATTATGAAAGGTGGCTTTTGCCACAAATACGATGTCAACTACATGATCATGCTAGTAATATGACAATGACGGAGCGTGTCATAATAAACGAAACGGTGGAAAGTTGCATGGCAATATATCTCAGAATGGCTATGGAAATGCCATGATAGGTAGGTATGGTGGCTGTTTTGAGGGAGGTCTATGGTGGGTGTATGATACCGGCGAAAGGTGCGCGGTATTAGAGAGGCTAGCAATGGTGGAAGGATGGGAAAAAGTGCGTATAATCCATGGACTCAACATTAGTCATAAAGAACTCATATACTTTTTGCAAAAATCTAGAAGTTATCAAAGCAAAGTATTACGCGCATGCCCCTAGGGGGATAGATTGGTAGGAAAAGACCACCACTCGTCCCCGACCGCCACTCATAAGGAAGACAATCAATAAATAAATCATGCTCCGAGTTCATCACATAACGGTTCACCATACGTGCATGCCACGGGAATCACAAACTTCAACACAAGTATTCCTTAAATTCACAACTACTCAACTAGCATGACTCTAATATTATCACCTTCATATCTCAAAACAATTATCAAGCATCAAACTTATCTTAGTATTCAACACACTCAAAATAAAGTTTCACATATCTTGAACACCAAGTATATTAACATTAAGCAAATTACCATGCTATTAAAGACTCTCAAAATAATCTAAGTGAAGCATGAGAGATCAAGTTTCTTTAAAACAAATCCACCACCGTGCTCTGAAAGATCTAAGTGAAGCACTAGAGCAAAAAATTATCACGCTCAAAAGATATAAGTTAAGCACTATGAGCAAAACTATCAAGCTCAAAAGATATAGGTGAAGCACTATGAGCAAAACTATCAAGCTCAAAAGATATAAGTGAAGCACATAGAGTATTCTAACAAATTTCAATTCATGTATGGCTCTCTCAAAAGGTGTGTACAGCAAGGATGATTGTGGTAAACTAACAAGCAAAGACACAAATAATACAAGACGCTCCAAGCAAAACACATATCATGTTGGTGAATAAAAATATAACTCCAAGTAAATTACCGATGGAAGTGGACTAAAGAGGGGATGCCTTCCGGGGCATCCCCAAGATTTGACTTTTTGGTGTCCTTGGATTATCTTGGGGGTTCCATGTGAATCCCCAAGCTTAGGCTCTTGCCACTCCTTGTTCCATAATCCATCAAAAGAATTCACCCAAAACTTGAAAACTTCACAACACAAAACTCAACAGAAATCTCGTGAGCTCCGTTAGAGAAAGAAAACAAAAGACTACTTCAAGGTACTGTAATGAACTCATTCTTTATTTATATTGGTGTTAAACCTACTGTATTCCAACTTATGTATGGTTTATAAACTAATTTATTAGCCATAGATTCATCAAAATAAGCAAACAACACACGAAAAACAGAATCTGTCAAAAACAGAATAGTATGTAGTAATCTGTGGCTAACACAAACTTATGGAACTCTAAAACTTCTACCAAAATAGGAAGTCCTGTAAAATTTGTTTATTGATCAGCAGCAAAAAGAATCAACGAAAAATCTCTCTCCAGTAAAAAATGGCAGCTAATCTCGTGAGCGCTAAAGTTTCTGTTTTTCAGCAGAATCAAATCAACTATCATCGTAGGTTATCCTATAGGTCCTACTTGGCACAAACACTAATTAAAACATAAAACCACATACAAACAGAAGGTACATGGATTATTTATTCCTAAACAGAAGCAAAAACAAAAAACACAAAATAAAATTGGGTTGCCTCCCAACAAGCGCTATCGTTTAACGCCCCTAGCTAGGCATTGAGATTACGATGATGCTCATATGAAAGACAAGAATTGAAGCACAGGGAGAGCATCATAAAACATGTGACAAACACACTTAAGTCTAACATACTTCCTATGCATAGGCATATTATAGGCAAACAAATTTGCAAGGCAAGCAAAAACTAGCATATGCAAGGAAGAGGAAGGCGACGATAGCAATCTCAACATGAAGAGAGGTAATTTAGTAACATGAAAACTTCTACAACCATATTTTCCTCTCTCATAATAATTACATGTAGGATCATAAGCAAATTCAACAAAATCGCTATCACATAACATATTTTCAACATGATCCACATGCATGTAAAGTTGACACTCTTCCAAAATAGTGGGATTAACATTAACTAAAGTCATGACCTCTCCAAACCCACTTTCAATATTATTGCAAACAATATCATCAATCTCATATTCATCATGGGGATTAAATAAATTTTCAAGATCATAAGAAGAATCACCCCAATCATGATCATTGCAACAAGTAGTAGACATAGCAAAACTATCATCCCCAAGCTTAGGGTTTTGCATATTATTAGCATAATTGACATCAAGAGAATTTATAGTAAAATCATTGCAATCTTGCTTTTCATCGAAGGAACTACCAAGTATGGGTGCAATAGCAACGATCTCATGTTTAACATAAGGAACTATAGCAAATTCATCTTCGTAAATATTGGCATCATGGCCACAGGAATAGCAAGCATCATGTTCATCAAGGGATATTTCAATCAAATTATCGGAATCATCATTATCTATAGATTCATGCATATCATTATTTTCTTCCAAAGCAACGGTCATTCTTTCAATAAACTCTTGGACATAGACATTATGAGCAAGGTTTTCATTGCAATATTTGAGTATGATGGAATTTTCAGATTTGTTGAGAGTAAAATCATACTTTTCAATCAAAAAAGCAACTTCATGAGCACCCTTAAAAACGACAAATTCTTCAATTTGTTCGATATCATAGTAACTGTAAACACCCTTTGCATAAGAAGATAAGAATTCATTATTATTGAACTCACATAGGTAGGGAAGGTGTTTTTTAGGGTTCTTAGAGCAACAAGTAATATCACACATTTCACAAAGATTCAAAGCATAGCATAGCAACCTATTCATATGATATCGTAAGAGTCTCCCCTTTTCAGACAAACGATGATGCACAAAATAAGCATGCTCATCTAAAGATTTCCCATCAACTAGGGTAGTTGGGGTTTCAGCACGAGCGCATAAGGATCGAAGATGATCCAAGTAGAACACTTTAAGTGGATCCATATCAATAGATTTTTAGCAAGCGAAGATGCAAGCATATAGAAGGCACAAGGAAACACAAACAAAGATACATACGGGAAGAAGGAAAACGGGAAAGAGAGGAGGAGGTTGGGAAAGAGAGGGCGAATAAAACGGCAAGGGTGAAGTGGGGGAGAGGAAAACGAGCGGCAAATGGCAAATAATGTAATGCGAGAGATAGGGATTGTGATTGGTACTTGGTATGTTGACTTTTGCGTAAGCCTCCCCGGCACTGGCGCCAGAAATTCTTCTTGCTACGTCTCGAGCTTGCGTTGGTTTTCCCCGAAGAGGAAGGGATGATGCAGCACAGTAGCGTAAGTATTTCCCTCAGTTTTTGAGAACCAAGGTATCAATCCAGTAGGAGGTCACGCGCAAGTCCCTCGTATCTGCACAAAACGATAGCTACTCGCAACCAACGCTTAGGGGTTGTCAATCCCTTCACGGTCACTTACGAGAGTGAGATCTGATAGAGATAATATTTTTGGTATTTTTGATAGATAGATGCAAAGTAAAAGTAAAAGCAAAGTAAAAACAAAGCAAGTAAATAGATTTATATGATGAGAATAGACCCACGGGCCATAGGTTTCACTAGTGGCTTCTCTCAAGAGCATAAGGATTCTACGGTGGGTGAACAAATTACTGTTGAGCAATTGACAGAATTGAGCATAGTTATGAGTATATCTAGGCAATGATCATGTATATAGGCATCACGTCCGTGACAAGTAGATCGAAATGATTCTGCATCTACTACTATTACTCCACTCATCGACTGCTATCCAGCATGCATCTAGAGTATTAAGTTAAAACAGAGTAACGCCTTAAGCAACATGACATGATGTAGAGGAATAAATTCATGCAATATGATAAATACCCCATCTTGTTATCCTCGATGGCAACAATACAATACGTGCCTTGCAACTCTTTCTGTCACTGAGTAAGGACACCGCAAGATTGACCCCAAAGCCATGCACTTCTCCCATTGCAAGAACTACCAATCTAGTTGGCCAAACCAAACGGATAATTCGAAGAGACTTGCAAAGATAACTCAATCATACATAAAAGAATTCAGAGAAGAATCAAATATTTTCCATAGATAATACTGGATCATAAACCCACAATTCATCGGTCTCAACAAACACACCACAAAAAGAAGATTACATCGAATAGATCTCCACGAGAGAGGGGGAGAACATTGTATTGAGATCCAAAAAGAGAGAAGAAGCCATCTAGCTACTAGGTATGGACCCGAAGGTCTGAAGTAAACTACTCACACTTCATCGGAGGGGCTATGGTGTTGATGTAGAAGCCCTCCATGGTGGATGCCCCCTCCGACGGAGCTCCGGAACAGGCCCCAAGATGGGATCTTGTGGATACAGAAGGTTGCGGCGGTTGAATTAGGTTTTTGGCTCCCGTTCTGATCATACGGGGATACATAGGTATATATAGGAGGAAGGAGTACGTCGGTAGAGCTCCGAGGGGCCCACGAGGTAGGGGGGCGCGCCCAAGGGGGAAGGGTGCGCCCTCCACCCTCGTGACCTCCTCATGGCTTTCTTGACGGAGGGTCCAAGTCTCCTGGGTCACGTTCGGTTGGAAAATCACGATCCCGAAGGTTTCATTCCGTTTGGACTCCGTTTGATATTTTGTTTCTTCGAAATACTGAAGAAGGCAAAAAACAGCAATTCTGGGCTGGGCCTCCGGTTAATAGGTTAGTCCCAAAAATAATAATAAAGTGGGAAATAAAGCCCATTACAGTCCAAAACAATAGATAAAGTAGCATGGAGCAATCAAAAATTATAGATACGTTGGAGACGTGTCACACCCTGCATTTTGTAACACTTCATTTGCATTATTAAAGCATGAAAATTTGGACCAACAAAAACTTTTGCATCATTTGGCTTTTATTTGGAGTTGGTTTTCTCTCTGTGATTCTTTTAAGTGCTCTCAAAAGTCAACATGTTTTACCTTCTACACTTCATATCCTTGCCCCAAACTTCTGTCCAATGATCATGCCATGTGTATAGAGCAGTATAGTATTTTCTTACAAAAATAATTTGGCCAAAAAGTATTTTCTAAAATTAGTTTTCCAAAAACCCTTGAATTGAGATTTGCACTGCAAGTACTTGATTTAAGGTGTGAAAAATCTTTCAAAAGGTATATTTGAATCCTATTAGATGTAGGACTCCCATAAACCCCAAAAATATAATTTTAAAAACTATTTTCCTATTTTTTTAAAAGCTTTTTCTTAAGGCCAGAAATGGTCTTTAATAGGGAAAAATTATTTTATTGTTTCAAAAATATTTGACAAAAATCAGGGAAACTCAGTGGACATATATTTTCCATATATAAGAGTTTCAACACATGGTCATGTTCAAAATATTGGGCAAAGTCTCCCAAAACCATTTCTGCCCATTTCAAGGATTTGAAATATTTCTAAAAGAAATATTTTCATAAAAATCCAAGAAAAATCCAGCATGTCACAAATGCATATTGTGATGATCTTGCAAAGCCTCATGACAACCAAAGTCACTTTGGTTCACCAAAAGGCCCCAAAACCCTCTCTGACCACAATCAAGTTTGAGCAACTTTGTACTACCAACTTTCTCTCCTTGACCCCAACTTTTGTGAGCATGTTCACATGACCAAATTAGGCCACTACACCAAGTGGTGCATCAAGGAGAAGTGATTTGCTCAACTAGATCTACTCAAGTCTATTTCTGCTCATTTCTAGGGTTTACAAAAGTTGCATTGGAAACTTTTCCCAAATAAGCTCCAAATTGGTGGAAGGCCATATTTATATGTGTCATTTTACCCTGTGGAGTCTCATGTCATTTGGAGTTCATTTGCTTAACCAAACAAGCAACAAACACCTTCTGCCATTTTACTAAAACAACTACTTTGACCTCTTCCACTCTTCTCCATGGCCTCTCCTTTTTACCACAGCCCCTCCAAGTCCCCCTTTACCTCCAGTAACAATGGTTGCACCTCAGCTCTATGATTGAGGGGTGAAACCACCTCATTTACCCCTCTGGACAGCCCCTTTCTCCCTCTTCCTCACCTCCCTCCTCACTCCAATGGCCATCCATGGCATCCAATGCACCACCCCACTTCTTTACTCCCTCCTAGACCTGCTAGACACCAGTGGGCACACCCCTTCCCTTTAAACAATGCCATGGCAGCCATTTGCACGCTCTGGAGCGCGCTACAGTGCGCCCCCGCACTGTAGCCGCCCCCTTCCAGCCGCTTCCAGCCACCTCGGGCCTCCCCCGCGCGCCTGCCGATGTGCCTCGGCGTCCGCGACACGCTACGTGGTCGGCCCCCTCCTCTCTCCTCCTCCCCGCGCCTCCGCGCTAGCAAACAGAGGCCGCCCAAGCGCGCCAACGGTGCGGCTCACACGCGCGGTGCCTCTGACCCCTGCTCCCTCTCTCTCTTCTTCCCCTGGGCGTAGTCGACCCCCACGAACACCCCAGACACAACCAATCAGGCCCCTGTGACCCGTGGCGACGGCAACAAGCTCGCCGGCGCACAGGTCCACGGTGGACCACCGTGCGGCTATATAAGCCCGCCCCAGGCCGCTCCAAAGGCATAAGCCTCCCTCTCACACCCCCAGGAGCACGCCCGCACCACCCAATCACCCCCGGAGAGCCTCTGTGCTCGGGATCGACCGGAGCCCCACCGCCTCGGCTCGTCGGCATTCGCGCGGTACAGGCCTCCTCCGCCCCTTCTCTCTCTCGATCTGGACTCTCCTCACCTCTCTGACCATTTCCCCTCTCTCCCCGCCTCGTTTGCAGCTGAAATCGACCGGGGCGAACTCCTCCCGAAGCTTTGCCACCGTCCTCCTCGTCGCCGGCGAACCCCTGCGCTCTGGCGACCGCCTCCACCTCCACCAGAATGGCGACTCCGCTCTGAGCACGCCGGTGCCCTCGGATCACCTCGCCGTCGACCACAGCGACGCCGGTGAGCTCGCCTCCCTCTCTGGCTCGAGGTAGAAGACGACGGCCGTGGGGCCCGTCAGTCAGCCTCACATACTGACGGGTGGGCCCCACCCATCAGGTTTAAAGCGCATGCGTGCGCGAACCGTTTCGTTGCGACGGCTGAAGGCGTAATTTGCCTTTACGCCTTCGGCGTGGCAGCCTCGCGCGGGCTGAATCTCCCCTGGGCATGCTGCACTGTGGCCTTTCTGGCCCAGTGGCACAGTGCCATTTTTCCTTTTCTTTTTCTACAACATTTCCAAATATTCCACAGGATTAAATAATAGTCCAAATAAATTAATTCCAATTCCTAAATTCCTAGAATATTGGAACATATTTAATGGTGCAACTTTCATTCAAATCCAACAAACTTTTCTTTACTGTAAATATTTAAATGTGATTTTAAGCATTTAAATATGCCTTTGAAAATCCATTTCTCCCATTCTGTTGCACCAAATCCAAAACTAGGAATTTGCCCCTTCTTAGTTTTTGCCCTAGTATTTTACAAAATCAAGTTGACATTTTTCTGAGCACTTTGACTTTTCTGTTTTTATTATTGCCTTATTTCTTTCTCGTTATTATTTTTGCAACGATAGATTGCGTTGCTGACGAAGGAGTTGGACCAGAAGACTTTGAAGACCCAGGAGACTTTGTTGAGCCAGGCAAGCAACCCTTTGACCATGTCTATGAAGCCTTTTTATGCATGTCATATAGTACCTTATCGCTGTTGCACCGAAATCATGTTGAGGTGGTGAACCACGTGGGTTGGTTGCCTCTGTTACTTCCTCGTTGATACTTGCATTGTGCATGACCCTACCTTCTTATGAGGGTTATGCCGGTGGGAGTAGATAGGATGCTAAAGTAGTGCTATGCAAAAGGGATGGGGATATGCATGGTGAAGGAGGCAGATTGTTTTCAAAAGACTTTTCAAAAACCCCATCGGGTGCCACTTATGCCCGAGGGAGATGATGAGATGGGTAACCACTTGATGACGAAGTGGTGTACCGAGGAAAGTGTGTGTTGTTTTCGAAAACGGATTAGATTTAAGATTTGTCGACTGTCCCAACCTTACATGCGCAACCACTCTACCCTTATATGGGAAAGGGCATTATTGATTACCTAGGTTGATACTAGCTTGGATCCCGCATTACTAGTGACGGGGGAGAGTTGGTGCTCTCTCTCGGGACGGGGTCGTGCCAGGTAGGGCGGCCATGACTGTTTTCACAGGGCACCGGATACACCATTGTGTCCCCTCTCGGGTGTTACGATCTCGAGTGAGTCTCGTATGATGTACATCGTGAGGATACGGAACAACGAGTGGACTCCATGTTAGTGTCGTCTAGGGAAAGGTAGTGATCGGGTGCTTACCCCGGATACTTGAGGTATCACGGGTCATGGATGACACGGAAGTTCCCCGGATCTTGTGGGTACAGTGTGCAACCTCTGCAGAGTGTAAAACTATTCGAATAGCCGTGTCCACGGTCAAGGACAGTTGGGTGGTGCTGCTTAAACTATGTCCAGAGTTTCACAAACGTGTGTGTGTGTGTGTGTGTTGATAAAACTACTTGGGTCAAGTCAAAGGACTTGACGTGGTTGAGTTGGGTTGGTGCCCACTCTATTTATGTTGATATCTGTAACCTGTCCTCATGGTTACGTGAATTCTCTTGACGCATGTCTTACTAGTTGTTGAAAATGTCATTGCACTCAAAACTAGCTTTCTGCAAAAATTTACCTATATCATGTATTGTTGTATCCTGAACCAAAACATTGGTTGCTTGCGAGTACATTCAAAGTACTCATTGGCTTGCCATTGGTTATTTAATTGATCAGGCATGGAAGAACGGAGTTCGAAGAAGAGTTCTTTGGAGACGAACATGCGAACTAGGACGTTTCCCAGTCAGAATGCCTGTAGGGTTAAGGCTGATGGCATGGGTTCTACTTATCGACGAAGATTTCCGCTGCTTGTGTTTCATTTGATGTTCAGCCCTTAAGGCTTTATCTATGTAAGACTTGACCATAATGGTCATAATTTGTGTAAGATGGTATGTATGGATGTAAGACTCTTGTTATTCAGCTTCTGTGTGTTCAGTGAGCATTGATCTCTGGGATCACTGTACACGTGCATTCGGTGATCTCGACTTATGAGTCGAGGTCCCCACAAAGCTGGTATCAGAGCCATCCTGACTGTAGGAAGCCTTAGTTAGCATGAGCGTTAGTTAGCTTGAGACTATCTAAACTTCTCTTCTTTTCTAAAGCTTACCCAAACCAAGATATATTTCCCTTATTGACCTCTCCCATCAAACCTCTGTAGATGGCTGCCGTACCCGAAGACTTCTTGACCACCGGATTTCCCGTGCTTCTCAAGGATAGCCTCGAGAAGTGCCAGTTTCACCGAGCCCCCATTTTCATCTACCATGAGCATTGGATCAATGACACCAAGACGGAGTATCATGTGGAAGTGATCGTGAAGGCTAATGACTCTCCAACAAGCTGGTTTTTCGAGGGACCCCAGATGGCAACTCTGGTTCTTGCCGTCGAGACGGCAACCCTCAAGGCACTCACCCGCCTCCGAGACCTTCTTCCAGAGATGGCAGACAAGTTGGCAACCCGCTTCTTGCCTTATCGAAAGGAAGGTGAGGATGAGAGCAGTGCACCAGCTCCACCATTAGAAGAAGGACTTCCACTCCGATTCCAGACCTACTTCAGCCTTTGTGCCGATAGTTTGGCACAACACTTGGCCTCAGAATCAATGGAGCTCCGAAAGGAACTTCATGAGACCAAGGCACTTCTCCTCCAAGCTCAAGTGAAGACGGATAGGATCAAGAAAGCAGGTGCCCCCCCTGGACAGCCCGCAATCGCATACAGATGTGGAAGACCCCCAAAGGATGGAGAACCACCATAGCAACACCGCATGAGCGCAAGGGATTACCGCAAGCTCTTCACCCCACCAGCAAAGCAACGCTGTGTTGAGCTCCTTCACTCCCCCACTCCTTCAAGCCATGAAGGAAGCCACGCTACTGATGATGAGGAGGAAGACCTAGAAGAGCCAGACTACACGACCGAGCATTCCACCACTTAGGCATCATTCGCAACTTGGATATGCCTGTTAGTAACCCCTACGGTAGGATAGGCCGTGTACCCCTATGCGAAGTCGAGTCCTTGTAATGGTTCATATGAAACCATGTAGTGTTGTGTTTGCTTTTGATGTGTTTGATGGACGTCGTGCTTTCCTTCGGGAACTTGTAAGCGACTACATCACCCATTTGGACTTTAATGAATGTGTTTGGCCCTTTTGGCCCTTGCATGAAATAATTAGTGTCATACCAACCCCCTTACTAGGCGTCCCATCTATATTGCTTTTCCCATCTTTCCCAATCATGAGACCTTGACCACTCCAACAGGATGCCTGTTGTAACACGTACTGGTACCTCTACCCAGCAGCAAGAAGCCGGAGGTTCTGCTGAAGCAGGAGTCAGCCAGGACCAGGCCCGAGGACAGACTCCACCCCCACCACCTCCCCCAAGCATGGACATGGCTCAGCTTCTCCAAGCCTTCCGAGAGGAACGCCAAGCCAACACTGCAGCCCTCCAGGTGATTGCTCAAGCTGTCAATCGCCAGCCGGCGGGACACGGCAGTGGACGTTCCACGTTGGTGGAGTTCAAGAAGCATGCACCACCCACCTTTATCGAGACTGCTGAACCCCTGGATGCAGACGACTGGGTCCGCACCATTGAGGATCTGCTAGAACTAGTCGGCTGCACTGAAGACCGTGAGAGGGTGGCTTATGCTGCCCACTGTCTCGGGGGAACTGCCAGAGCCTGGTGGGATGGATTCAAGGCTATGCATGCTGAGCAAAACATCACTTGGAATGACTTCAAGGCAGAATTCCACAAGGCCCACATTCCTTCCGGAATCATGGCCATCAAGAAGCGTGAGTTCCGAGCCCTGAAGCAAGTTAGTAGCACTGTCAAGGAGTACATGCAGAAGTTCAGTGTTCTCTCAAGGTATGCTCCTGAGGATGTCAGCACTGATGCTGCCAAAAAAGAGCGCTTCATGGAAGGCCTTAACCAGACTCTGCAGTACTCGCTTGTTGTGTGTGACTGCCTGACCTTTCCTGATCTGGTGAACAAGGCACTCATGCTTGAGGACAAGCGACGTGCTTTGGATGATACCCGTAAGCGCAAGATGATCAGCAAGGGTAGCTCCAGCAACCAGAAGCCTCGCCCGTGGCAGCCAGCCCCGGTCAAGCCAACCTATCAGCAGCCAAGAGCTCCTGCACCCCGCACCAACTATCCACCTCAGCAGTATGCCAACCCCAGGCCAGCTTACAACAACCCCAATAACAATGCCGGCAAGAGAAGCAACTCCAACCAAGTCACATGCTTTGGATGTGGCCAGCCAGGACACTACTCCAAGAATTGTCCTAACAAGAAGCTCGACGCCCCGCGCCCCAATGCGCAGAACCCAGGACAAGGCCGTGGAATGCCACCAAGGAACCAAGCTCCCCGCAACCTGCCCAACAATGGCAAGGGTCGTGTGAATCATGTCACTGCAGAAGAAGCCCAGGAAGACCCGGACGTCGTGCTGGGTACGTTCCTTGTCAATTCAGCACCTGCAACTGTCTTGTTTGATTCTGGAGCCACGCATTCTTTTGTCACCCAAGAGTTTGCATTAAAAAGTGGCATGACCCCTACACCCCTGAATAACCCTATGGTGGTACAAACCCCCGGAGCAGAGATGAGAGCCAAGATAGGATGTAAAGGAGTCGGGATTGTCATTAATGGGGTAGACTTCCTAGCAGACCTTATCATCTTGAGATCGCAAGGCTTGGATGTGATCTTAGGAATGGATTGGCTCATCAAGCACCAAGGCTTGTTAGATTGTGCCAACCGGACTGTCACTGTGACCAATGACCAAGGAGTCGAAGTTAAATTTGCCCCCAACCCCTCTTCTGCTCAAGCCAACCAAGTCAACTGTCTGACTGGAGTTGAATTGGAGCAAGTGCCGGTGGTATGCGAATACCCCGATGTCTTTCCTGATGAGCTACCGGGAATGCCTCCTGACCAAGACATTGAGTTCATCATCGAGCTCATACCCGGAGCGGGGCCCATCTATAAGAAGCCTTATAGAATGGGGTCGGAAGAGTTAGCAGAATTGAAGAAGCAACTGGAAGAGCAGTTGAGGAAGGGATTTATCCGCCCTAGTGCCTCCCCTTGGGGCTCACCTGTTCTATTTGTGGCAAAGAAGGACGGTACCATCCGCTTGTGCATTGACTACCGCTCCCTCAATGAAGTTAAAATCAAGAACAAGTATCCACTTCCCAAGATTGAAGATCTGTTTGATCAACTCAATGGGGCCAAGGTGTTCTCCAAGATCGACCTCAGATCTGGGTACTACCAGCTGAAAATCAGACCCCAAGATATTCCGAAGACGGCATTTGTAACCAGATATGGCCTGTATGAGTGCATGGTCATGTCCTTTGGATTGACCAATGCCCCGGCTTACTTCATGTATCTCATGAATAAGGTCTTCATGGAATATTTGGACAAGTTTGTCGTTGTCTTCATTGATGACACTCTTGTCTTCTTGAAGACGGAAGAAGAGCACGAGCAACACTTGAGGATGGTCCTAGACAAGCTTCGAGAGCACCAACTGTATGCCAAGTTCAGCAAGTGTGAATTTTGGCTGCGTGAAGTTGGATTCTTGGGTCATGTTTTGACCGAAGAAGGATTGTCAGTCGATCCCGCTAAGATTGAAGCCGTGACTGAATGGCAATCCCCAAGCAATGTGAAGGAAGTTAGAAGCTTCCTCGGACTCGCGGGATATTACCGCAAGTTCGTTGAAGGATTCTCAAGCATTGCCCGACCCATGACTTAGCTCTTGAAGAAGGACAAGAAGTTTGAATGGACACCAAAGTGCGAAGAGAGCTTCCAGGAGCTGAAGAAGAGACTGACCACCGCCCCAATTCTGGCCACACCGGATATACACAAGGAGTTTGTGATATATTGTGATGCGTCAAGGACCAGACTGGGAGGTGTTCTGATGCAAGAGGGCAGAGTCGTAGCTTACCTTTCAAGGCAACTACGGCCTCATGAAGAGAACTATGCTACTCATGATCTTGAGTTAGCAGCAGTGGTTCATGCCCTGAAGACATGGCGACATTACCTCCTAGGGAAGCGGTGTGAGATATACACGGATCACAAAAGTCTGAAGTATATTTTCACTCAGAAGGAGCTGAACATGAGGCAACGAAGATGGCTGGAGTTGATCAAGGATTATGACCTCAGTGTTCAATACCACCCTGGAAAGGCTAATGTGGTAGCGGATGCATTAAGCAGGAAGGCTTGTTCCTTGAATGCTATGCTTAAGGACAAACTACCCGCCTTGTATGAAGAACTTGAGAGCTTCGGGTTGGAACTGGTTGCACCAGGATTCTTAGCCAACCTTGAAGTCAAGCCTACCTTGATGGATGATATTAAGGAAGCTCAGAAGGGACACGAGAGTATTGACGGTATCAAGAGGAAGATCAAGGTAGGCAAGGCCCCAGGATTCTCAGAGGATGAACAAGGAATTGTGTGGTTTGGGAATCACATTTGCGTACCCAACAAGATGGAGCTCAAGAATCTGATCTTGCGAGAAGCTCATGACACCCCGTATTCCATCCATCCTGGAGGAACCAAGATGTATCAAGACCTGAAGGGAAGATTTTGGTGGCATGGTATGAAGAGGGAGATTGCCACCTATGTTGCGAAGTGTGATGTATGCCAAAGAGTCAAGGCTGAATATCAGCGACCTGCTGGATTGCTCCAACCACTCAAGGTTCCCGAGTGGAAATGGGATAAAGTCGGAATGAATTTCATCACTGGCCTACCTAGGTCAAACAAGGGACATGACTCCATCTGGGTCATAGTCGATCATTTGACCAAAGTAGCCCATTTCATTCCTGTTAAGACTACCTATGATGGCAACCGACTAGCAACTCTATACATCAACAGGATCGTAAGCCTTCATGGTGTTCCCAAGGAGATTATGTCAGATCAAGGAACCCAGTTTACCTCAAGGTTCTGGAAGAAGTTCCAAGAAGCCATGGGGACCAAGTTGTCCTTCAGCAATGCTTTCCACCCACAGACCGGAGGTCAGACGGAACGAGTGAATCAGATACTCGAAGACATGCTCCGAGCCTGTGTCTTAGCATATGGAACTAGGTGGGAAGATTGCCTCCCTTTCGCCGAGTTCTCTTACAACAACAGTTATCAGTCAAGCCTTCAGATGGCACCATTTGAGGTGTTATATGGACGGAAGTGCCGCACACCCCTCAATTGGTCGGAGACCGGAGAAGGACTTGTCTTTGGGCCCGATATCCTCCATGAAGCAGAAGAGCAAGTCCAGCTTGTCAGAGAGCGTTTGAAGACCGCCAAGTCAAGGCAGAAGAGCTACGCTGACTCACGTCGTAGAGACGTAAACTTCCGAGTTGGAGACCATGTCTATCTCCGGGTCACACCTCTCAAGGGAACCCAACGTTTCCATGTAAAAGGGAAGCTCGCACCAAGATACATCGGCCCCTTCAAGATCACTGAACGACGAGGAGAAGTGGCTTACCAGTTGGAGCTGCCACCTGAACTATCCGGTGTGCACAATGTATTCCATGTGTCACAACTCCGGAAGTGTCTCCAAGTCCCAGCCAAGCCTGATCTTTACAAGGACCTCAATCATCAAGCCATTGACCTTCAGCCTGATTTGACTTACCGTGAGAGTCCTACCTACATACTGGATGAGGCTGAGCGACACACTCGAAGCCGCACCATCAAGTACTTCAAGGTCCAATGGAGCAACCACACTGAAGCAGAAGCAACTTGGGAGCGTGAAGACTACCTTAGATCCGAGTTTCCGTATCTCTTTAAAGCCTAGTTTAGGAATCTTGGGGACGAGATTCTTGTAAGGGGGGTAGGTCTGTCACACCCTGCATTTTGTAACACTTCATTTGCATTATTAAAGCATGAAAATTTGGACCAACAAAAACTTTTGCATCATTTGGCTTTTATTTGGAGTTGGTTTTCTCTCTGTGATTCTTTTAAGTGCTCTCAAAAGTCAACATGTTTTACCTTCTACACTTCATCTCCTTGCCCCAAACTTCTGTCCAATGATCATGCCATGTGTATAGAGCAGTATAGTATTTTCTTACAAAAATAATTTGGCCAAAAAGTATTTTCTAAAATTAGTTTTCCAAAAACCCTTGAATTGAGATTTGCACTGCAAGTACTTGATTTAAGGTGTGAAAAATCTTTCAAAAGGTATATTTGAATCCTATTAGATGTAGGACTCCCATAAACCCCAAAAATATAATTTTAAAAACTATTTTCCTATTTTTTTAAAGCTATTTCTTAAGGCTAGAAATGGTCTTTAATAGGGAAAAATTATTTTATTGTTTCAAAAATATTTGACAAAAATCAGGGAAACTCAGTGGACATATATCCATATATAAGAGTTTCAACACATGGTCATGTTCAAAATATTGGGCAAAGTCTCCCAAAACCATTTCTGCCCATTTCAAGGATTTGAAATATTTCTAAAAGAAATATTTTCATAAAAATCCAAGAAAAATCCAGCAAGTCACAAATGCATATTGTGATGATCTTGCAAAGCCTCATGACAACCAAAGTCACTTTGGTTCACCAAAAGGCCCCAAAACCCTCTCTGACCACAATCAAGTTTGAGCAACTTTGTACTACCAACTTTCTCTCCTTGACCCCAACTTTTGTGAGCATCTTCACATGACCAAATTAGGCCACTACACCAAGTGGTGCATCAAGGAGAAGTGATTTTCTCAACTAGATCTACTCAAGTCTATTTCTGCTCATTTCTAGGGTTTACAAAAGTTGCATTGGCAACTTTGCCCAAATAAGCTCCAAATTGGTGGAAGGCCATATTTATATGTGTCATTTTACCCTGTGGAGTCTCATGTCATTTGGAGTTCATTTGATTAACCAAACAAGCAACAAACACCTTCTGCCATTTTACTAAAACAACTACTTTGACCTCTTCCACTCTTCTCCATGGCCTCTCCTTTTTACCACAGCCCCTCCAAGTCCCCCTCTACCTCCAGTAACAATGGCTGCACCTCAGCTCTATGATTGAGGGGTGAAACCACCTCATTTACCCCTCTGGACAGCCCCTTTCTCCCTCTTCCTCACCTCCCTCCTCACTCCAATGGCCATCCATGGCATCCAATGCACCACCCCACTTCTTTACTCCCTCCTAGACCTGCTAGACACCAGTGGGCACACCCCTTCCCTTTAAACAATGCCATGGCAGCCATTTGCACGCTCTAGAGCGCGCTACAGTGCGCCCCCGCACTGTAGCCGCCCCCTTCCAGCCGCTTCCGGCCACCTCGGGCCTCCCTCGCGCGCCTGCCGATGCGCCTCGGCGTCCGCGACACGCTACGTGGTCGGCCCCCTCCTCTCTCCTCCTCCCCGCGCCTCCGCGCTAGCAAACAGAGGCCGCCCGAGCGCGCCAACGGTGCGGCTCACACGCGCGGTGCCTCTGACCACTGCTTCCTCTCTCTCTTCTTCCCCTGGGCGTAGTCGACCCCCACGAACACCCCAGACACGACCAATCAGGCCCCCGTGATAGGTCCACGGTGGACCACCGTGCGGCTATATAAGCCCGCCCCAGGCCGCTCCAAAGGCATAAGCCTCCCTCTCACACCCCCAGGAGCACGCCCGCACCACCCAATCACCCCCGGAGAGCCTCTGTGCTCGGGATCGACCGGAGCCCCGCCGCCTCGGCTCGTCGGCGTTCGCACGATCTGGACTCTCCTCACCTCTCTGACCATTTCCCCTCTCTCCCCCGCCTCGTTTGCAGCCGAAATCGACCGGGGCGAACTCCTCCCGAAGCTTTGCCGCCGTCCTCCTCGTCGCCGGCGAACCCCTGTGCTCCGGCGACCGCCTCCACCTCCACCAGAACGGCGACTCCGCCCTGAGCACGCCGGTGCCCTCGGATCACCTCGCCGTCGACTACAGCGACCCCGGTGAGCTCGCCTCCCTCTCTGGATCGAGGTAGAAGATGACGGCCGTGGGGCCCGTCAGTCAGCCTCACATACTGACGGGTGGGCCCCACCCGTCAGGTTTAAAGTGCATGCGCGCGCGAACCGTTTTGCTGCGATGGCTGAAGGCGTAATTTGCCTTTACGCCTTCGGTGTGGCAGCCTTGCGCGGGCTGAATCCCCCCTGGGCCTGCTGCACTGTGGCCTTTCTGGCCCAGTGGCACAGTGCCATTTTTCCTTTTCTTTTTCTATCACGTTTCCAAATATTCCACAGGATTAAATAATAGTCCAAATAAATTAATTCCAATTCCTAAATTCCTAGAATATTGCAACATATTTAATGGTGCAACTTTCATTCAAATCCAACAAACTTTTCTTTACTGTAAATATTTAAATGTGATTTTAAGCATTTAAATATGCCTTTGAAAATCCATTTCTCCCAGTCTGTTGCACCAAATCCAAAACTAGGAATTTTCCCCTTCTTAGTTTTCGCCCTAGTATTTTACAAAATCAAGTTGACATTTTTCTGAGCACTTTGACTTTTTTGTTTTTATTATTGCCTTATTTCTTTCTCGTTATTATTTTTGCGACGATAGATTGCGTTGCTGACGAAGGAGTTGGACCAGAAGACTTTGAAGACCCAGGAGACTTTGTTGAGCCAGGCAAGCAGCCCTTTGACCATGTCTATGAAGCCTTTTTATGCATGTCATATAGTACCTTATCGCTGTTGCACCGAAATCATGTTGAGGTGGTGAACCACGTGGGTTGGTTGCCTCTGTTACTTCCTCGTTGATACTTGCATTGTGCATGACCCTACCTTCTTATGAGGGTTATGCCGGTGGGAGTAGATAGGATGCTAAAGTAGTGCTACGCAAAAGGGATGGGGATATGCATGGTGAAGGAGGCAGATTGTTTTCAAAAGACTTTTCAAAAACCCCATCGGGTGCCACTTATGCCCGAGGGAGATGATGAGATGGGTAACCACTTGATGACGAAGTGGTGTACCAAGGAAAGTGTGTGTTGTTTTCGAAAACGGATTAGATTTAAGATTTGTCGACTGTCCCAACCTTACATGCGCAACCACTCTACCCTTATATGGGAAAGGGCATTATTGATTACCTAGGTTGATACTAGCTTGGAGCCCGCATTACTAGTGACAGGGGAGAGTTGGTGCTCTCTCTCGGGACGGGGTCGTGCCAGGTAGGGCGACCATGACTATTTTCACAGGGCACCGGATACACCGTTGTGTCCCCTCTCGGGTGTTACGATCTCGAGTGAGTCTCGTATGATGTACATCGTGAGGATACGAAACAACGAGTGGACTCCATGTTAGTGTCGTCTAGGGAAAGGTAGTGATCGGGTGCTTACCCCGGATACTTGAGGTATCGCGGGTCGTGGATGACACGGAAGTTCCCCGGATCTTGTGGGTACAGTGTGCAACCTCTGCAGAGTGTAAAACTATTTGAATAGCCGTGTCCACGGTCAAGGACAGTTGGGCGGTGCTGCTTAAACTATGTCCAGAGTTTCACAAACGTGTGTGTGTGTGTTGATAAAACTACTTGGGTCAAGTCAAAGGACTTGACGTGGTTGAGTTGGGTTGGTGCCCACTCTATTTATGTTGATATCTGTAACCTGTCCTCATGGTTACGTGAATTCTCTTGACGCATGTCTTACTAGTTGTTGAACATGTCATTGCACTCAAAACTAGCTTTCTGCAAAAATTTACCTATATCATGTATTGTTGTATCCTGAACCAAAACATGGGTTGCTTGCGAGTACATTCAAAGTACTCATTGGCTTGCCACTGGTTATTTAATTGACCAGGCATGGAAGAACTGGAGTTCAAAGAAGAGTTCTTTGGAGACGAACATGCGAACTAGGACGTTTCCCAGTCAGAATGCCTGTAGGGTTAAGGCTGATGGCATGGGTTCTACTTATCGACGAAGATTTCCGCTGCTTGTGTTTCATTTGATGTTCAGCCCTTAAGGCTTTATCTATGTAAGACTTGACCGTAATGGTCATAATTTGTGTAAGACGGTATGTATGGATGTAAGACTCTTGTTATTCAGCTTCTGTGTGTTCAGTGAGCATTGATCTCTGGGATCACTGTACACGTGCATTCGGTGATCTCGACTTATGAGTCGGGGTCCCCACAAGACGTATCAGGGGAATCCCCCTTTTCATCATCCTTTTGGTTTTTAATGTATTCTAATCCGTTTCTCCTTTTTAACACTGTTTTCTATTTATTCTTATATCAACTAAATGGATTTTTTTAATTGTGAAACTATACACACAATTCGAGCATAATATTTTTAGGAGGCACAAAAAGTTTGGGGCCAAAAGGAAATACGTAAAATTAGGTTTATATTTAATTGGTTATTTTAACTACTGTTGGACCTCTTATTAATTTGACAAGATTTAATTTTTGGGTCAAATAATGTTGGGCTCAACATGTCAAAGATCAGTGGAATTTATAGAATATGGTGAACATTTTAGTTTTACTGTTTGACGAAATAATTTATTTGACTTTATTTTCAATTTGAATTGGGCTTGTTTTTATCTCTACTCCTAATGGAGCAGTTGGTGAATAGTCTCCATGGTTTATTTTTGCTGGTTTATTTTCGTCTCTCCTCCCACCACCCCCTCCCATCCTGGTCCATCGGTTTATTTTTCTCTCCACTCTTTATTACAACCAGGACTTTCCTAAAGTATAACAAATCACGGATCTAACTTCCTTAAATTATTCATATCAATCGATTCCTTTTATTGGTTCAATTTGTCTTAGGAAACAAATAACAAATTTTTAAGAAACAAATAATAGATTTGAATCTAACTTTCCTAACTTATCTAAATCAATCGATTTCTCTCATTAGTAAAATTTGTTTTAGGAAACAAATAACATACACGTCACATACTTTCCTCCCAATAAATAGTTTCTTAACATTTGCAAACTTTCCAAATCAGACATGTCACAAACGGGAAGGTACTGATATCATGTTACCAAACAATAAAACCCCATTTGCATAGAAATCAGTTCAAAATCCTAACTTTCCTAAATTTTTACCTTTCCTTGATAACATCCAATATTTCCTATGTTTTCCACCTATTGAAGGAAATCACCCCTCCATCGATATTAGCATTTTTTTGGAAGGAGATCTCCGGTTATGATTTTTTGCGATTCTTTCCAATTGTGACCTCTCCTTCTGCTCCGGCTCCTTCTCGCATAATCACCTCCACCACAGCCAGCTGACGCCACCCTATACCTCTTGCCTCTCCACACCTTCTCTGCCACCTCCTCCTCGTACTCTATTGACACTCCCTCCGCCATGTTTGTCCACGGCAGTGTCGAGGGCATGGTGCAACAGCGTGCCATTGGTAGAGCAGTGCATAGCAGCAGGAAGAAGCACACAGTAGGCGAGGCGAGCGGCTGACAGTCGAGGGCAGAGATGCGGCCGGCGTGGCTGAGGGGGCGGCCGGCTGAAGATGGCCGCGACAGGAGGCGGCGCGAGGCAGAGGCGCGATAGCGGGGTGAGCGTAGGGATAGGCGGCAGCAGACGGGGCGAGCGTAGCCAGTGAGAGTGTAACGCGGCCAGAGTGTGCGCTGCGCGGGGCACAATGGTGCGGTGGCTGTGGCGAGCGTGATGGCAATGACGGGCGCGATGAACGCGGTGTGGCACGTGTGTGGGCATGGAGAGCCAGAGAGGGAGTGGCCCCGCGGGCGCAGAAGAAGAGCTGACGGCTCGGGCATGGGCGCGCATAGGAGTGGCCATGTGCCACGGGGTAAATCCGAGGAGCTTAGTGGATACCCCTGCAATGGCCATGGCGGACGGCGGTTCTCGGCCACGGCGAAATACCTAACGAGAGCAAACAAGAGGGGAAACTGGGGAAAGGCAAGAGGAGATCACGGTGGTGTCAATGGCACCCTAGGACAAGACAGGGGAGCTCGGGGCGGCGCGGATCGAACGGCAATGTCACGGTGGCCGAAGGTTGAGGAAGACGGCAACGATATCGATCTGGGGGTGCTGGACTTGATCTCGTTGGCACAGACGAAGTAGCGGAGGCATTCGGAGCTCCTCGACAAGCTCCTAGCCAGCAGGGAGGGTAGTGGCCGTGTGGACGGGGTCAGTCATGGTGGCTGTGGCATCTGACTTCGTCCTGATCACCGAGATCGAGCGAGCGAGGAGGAGAAGTGGATCTGGGAGGGGGCGTCGAGGAGGAGTGAGGCCATGGGGGCACGAGAGACAGGGCATCACCCTTATCCATTCCCCTTCGATGCCGGCGAGGTGGTCGGGCAGGAGCCCGGCTCTGTAGCGACGGGCCCCGGGAACAGGAGAAGACGACCGTGCGGGGACTGGACCAGTGGGCCGGCTCGGTGGCAAGGCCCGGGGGGTAGGGGGAATCCCCTTTTTCATCATCCTTTTGGTTTTTAATGTATTCTAATCCATTTCTCCTTTTTAACACTGTTTTCTATTTATTCTTATACTAACTAAATGGATTTTGTTAATTGTGAAACTATGCACACAATTCGAGGCCAATATTTTTAGGTGGCCCAAAAAGTTTGGGGCCAAAAACAAATACATATAATTAGGTTTATATTTAATTGGTTATTTTAACTACTGTTGGACCTCTTATTAATTTGACAAGATTTAATTTTTGGGTCAAATAATGTTGGGCTCAACATGTCAAAGATTAGTGGAATTTATAGAATATGGTGAACATTTTAGTTTTACTATTTGACAAAATAATTTATTTGACTTTATTTTAAATTTGAATTGGGCTTTGATTTTTATCAAGTGACAGTTTGGCTTAGCAAGCCTGATGACATGGCATCATTAGGGGGAGGTCACTGTAGCTAATGACTTGAGGTGTTACATAATCTTCCCATTTCTGAAATTTCATTGTTAAATGATTGGGGAATATATCACACTATCCATTAGTTCAGTCAAGCTCACCACAAGTCCACACATTATTGCCAATTGAGTAAGTCTTATTGGTGGGGAGAATAGGCTATGTGTGTGTGTTAGATAGAGAGAGAGAGATAGAGTGAGGAAGAGGGAGGGGAGAGAGTGTGTGTGTGAGGATTTGATGGTAAAAAAGGTCGTCAATGTCGTAATATTGAACTCTTAAAGTTAATGTGGCCCCGTTGCAACGCACGGGCGTTCTTCTAGTCAAGGGTAAATATCAAGCTCCTTGTGGTGATGTAATGATTACTACGGTATTGTTAGTACCAAGCTTTATTTGATCCTAAGGTGATCGTGTGATGACCATGATGGTAAGTGATTCATGTGGTGGTTACGAGGTAACCGCCAAGCGAGAATAAGTTGGTTCATGATAATGTTAACCTGTTGCATGTTAGTATCACCATGTCATATGCTCATGCCATGCTAAAGTTGTTCTAGCTGTATCATGTTCATCCTTGGTAAGTAACCTGTAATTGCCATGTTGTTATATGTCTTGATTGCTTTGGTTGCTGTGAGCTTGCAAGTACATTCAATGTACTGACCTAGCGTGTCATGATAGTTTGCAGGTCATGCCTTGTGTGCTTGCTTGTTTTCCGCGGATCTTGAGTTTGCGAGCTAGGATAAACGTTCCAGCCAGAGTCCCTGCGGAGTGGAGTCCATTGTCGTCGTCGTTGTTCCGCTGCTAGAAGTTATTCCGTTGCTATGTGTTCTCTGTAGCTTGCATAGAGCAACCTTGGCAGGCATAGTGTCATCGTGCTAATGTAATCCCCTTGTACCCCTATCGATTGTAATAAAGAGTTGATTTCTTCTATGCCAAGCAGTATCATATTCCAGAGACTGATCTTGATCTCTAGGCTGAAATACGGGGCGTTCCGGCCTCTCTGAGCCAGGGTGCCACAGGCGTTGGTATCAAAGTAGGTCTGGCTCTAGAGTGTCCTAGTCCGCGCAAGCATTAGAAATGGTAGTATAGGGTCTGGTTGTTTGTCTTTGCCTGCTGCATATGGTTGCGGCATAGCATGCATATAGACTTATTTGGTCGCCAAGGATCTATCTTGTGAGCCTAGGTGGTTTCGATCCACTACCTGCACCCTCCTCCTTTGCATCCCTGCTTTTCGGTGTCCGACGTTGTCTCTGTCCCAGCAGAGTGATGCCATGGTAGCAAGTGTTTTAGATACCATATGAAAGAGTTAGGCTCAGGTATCACGTCAATGTCTTCCCTCCATCCACTATCGGTGCAACAAACCCTGGGTATGTTGCCCTGACTGTGCACAAGCACGGGATCAAGATTGAAGCACCAACCCAAGGCAGAGTACAAGAAACCAAGAGATTCAAAGTACCAACGAGCAGATCAGAGGGACCAACACCAAGTCAGAGAAGCAAGATAACGTCAAGAGAAAGGCCTCTTTTACTGGGCAGGCGAGCCGGCAAGAGATGAGGCCACCCCTAGAAGAAGACGACCAAGGCATCCCGACAGGGCTTGCCAGGACTTGCGGAGGCTAAAACACCTCACCAACCACCCCACCACGACTCACATCATCGATCAGTGCGGTGTCAAGCCGCAAAGTGATTAAGTGGCAGCCATTCGCCACATGGTCGCCCTTTCTACCAGAAAACCTAGGATGACACCCATCCTATGACGTGTCAGAAAAGCAGGCGTGGAGCTGGCAAGATAGCCCGGCAAGCCTTGCCGGGTAACCAACGATGCAACATTAAGCAGTGCATTTAATGCGCCCTGTCAACCTGCAGAGTTAGGTATGATAGCACTATTTGCTATCTTATCAGTGTCTAATGACTGATTTGCCACTGTGATGACCACTTAACCTATGAAAAGAGGCCCATGGCAATGGTAGAAGGGGTGAGGATGTTAGAAGGTTGGATAACTCACACCCCCATACGCGCATAGTCGCTGCCGCCCTAAGGCAACCCTTGTTGGGCAAGTGTACTATGCTCCACCACAACATTTACACCATCAATCCACCAAAAGCAGGAGTAGGGTTTTATGCCTCGCGGCGGCCCGAACCTGGGTAAAACTGCCCGTGTGATCTCTGTCGTGCTGCCTCATGCTCGTCTGCTCTTTGTGCAATGCAACGTCCCCCTGCCGAACCAGCAAGGGGCCTCCTGGTCCCATAGGTGGTCGTGGTTTTCGGAAACATCTTTGGCATGCAGGGTAGGAGGAGCGCTTGTGCGAACCTGAAGACGTGAGCAACGCGTCACCTTTGTTGCCAAATGCATTTTCAACGACGCCATCGACCATGGCGCCCAAGAAAAAACTTTCTTCTTCGGCTCATCCATCCACCTCGAAGGCTCCCCCGACCGCGGCCTCCAACACTGCGGGGGGTGCAGAGACGCTCGAGGACGCGGATGATGTTGGGGATGTGGTCGGAGCAGGCGGCACCACCACCACTTCCCCCGCGGCCGATGCAGGAGCAGGAGGTACCGGAGGAGAGCAGCATCAACAACACCCCGACGGTGCTCCACAAGGCCCGAGCAAAGGGGTTACTCCGTCTGCGCCACTTTCGCCCGCCGATGAGCACAGCCACAGCAACGGCGCTCGGGCCGGGGTGAACCCCGCCCTCTGGCCGCTCCCACCGCAAGTGCGGTCGTAGCGCGTGCACCACCCCAAGGACGGGTCGACCAAGCCGCTATGCTCAACGGAGCCGCTCGCCCTCGAGCACCTTCGTCGCACCACCCTGCCATCCAGGTGATTGCATCACAACAGCGGGGGCATGGTCCTGCCGCCGCTAGCACCGCCAGGAGCAGAGCAATGGCGCGATCGACTTCATCTTCATCCATGCCAAGTACAACCTCAGAGGCCATGGCGCGGGCTCAGCTACTGTTGAGGTTTCCGCCGGCGGCCAAGCAGACGGACGAATGGCATGCCACCATCCAAAGTCTGCTCAGTTTCGCCGAAGGTGGGGGCTCACGAAGAGCTGACCCGCCACGGCCTCCCCAAGCGATGATGACGGCTCATGTTGCTGCCCGTGCACGTGCCCATGGTGCAGTCCCCGCCACGGTAGCCAGTGCGAGCGCAACCAAGTCAAGACCCCGACGACGTCTCGATGGCCTCCTCTGACCCTCGAGCACGTCTGGGCCAATGACAAGCCCTAGAGGATAGACGAAGAGGAGACACACGCGTCGTTGAGCAACGCCGCAATGACCTCCACCGAACCGACGGGTGCGACGACCCCGACATCGACGAGCCCGCGCTCGGTATTGGCGGGTGCCTACCTTTCGCGATTGGTTGCCCTGCCTTTACCCGTGAGCTGTGGCAAGTCCATTGGCAGTCCATTCGCATGTTCAAGCCAGATATACCTGAGAAGTACGACGGGAGGCTGAACCCGGCAGAGTTCCTGAGCATCTACACCATCGCTGTTCATGATGCCGGGGGAAGAGATGAGAAGGTGTTTGCCAACTACTTCCCTTTGGCCCTTAAGTCCAATGTGAGGTCTTGGATAATGCACCTACCGGAGAACTCCATTTCGTCATGGGCAGACCTGTACCAGGAGTCCATCGGTGCCTTCACCGGTGGCCATCAGGAGTCAGGTTGACCAGAGACCTGCAACTTCTCCAACAAAAGGAAGGAGAAACCCTCCGTAAGTATTTATAGAGATTCAGCAAAGTTCGTAGAAATATTCCAAATATCCATCCAGTAGTTGTGATAGCTGCCTTCCAGTCCAATGTGTGCAACCGCCGGATTTGTTCTAAGATGAACGTGCAGTTGCCCAAGATTGTGAAGGAGCTCTACATGTTGGTGGATAAGTGTGCTCGGATGGAGGAGGGAAGGAAGTTGCCCGGAGAGGAAGATTGCATCAATGTTGATACAGAGGATGATGATGAATCAACCAACCAGAAGAAGAGCAAGAAGCGCAGTAAGAAGCGGAGGGATAAGGCAGTAATGACTGTTGAAGGATCGGGCACCCCTAGTACCGACAAGACCGTCAAGGCTGAGGTCCCGGCAAGGAGGCTACCATGTGCACTGATTGCCGAGAAGCTGCAGCTGCCGAGAAGGCTGGGAAGGGCGATGGATCATACTATAAGATCCATCGGACAAAGGGCCACGACCTTCAAGAGTGTTATCAGGTTGAGAAGTTGGTCAAGAGACAGAGAGCTGAGTATGAGAAGCTTGATAAGGAAAACGGTCAGAATGTTGCTGGCGGTAAGGGCCGAGGTGGTGAAGTAAATCACCCCGGAAAACCCTTTCAGAACCAAGGAAAACCCGCTAGGGGTTGAGAGAAGGAAGCGTGTGATGATGACAGTGCTGGAGGGGATGAAGAGGAAACCAGTGAGCAAGAGTTTCAGAAGGCCACTGACGCCCTGTGCATTGAAGGGGGTGCATCTCTAGACACCTCTCACCGCCAGCTCAAGCGGTGGGCACGAGAAGTCAATGTCGTGGAACCAGCGTTAGAGCCCCAGAAGCCACTCAAATGGTCCCGTACGCCCATCATCTTTGACGATGAGGATCATCCTAGCCGTACCACTGCGGTAGGATGCCTCCCATTGTTCGTTTCTCCAACAATTCGCAACCTCAAAGTCACGAAGATATTGGTGGACAGCGGGGCTGGACTGAATCTGATTTCCCCAGCAGTTATCAACAAGCTTCAGATAGCATAGGAAAAGCTAGAGGTTACCGGCACGTTTCAAGGAGTTAATCCCGGCAAGAGTCACCCTAAGGGAAAGATCATGTTGCCGGTAACGTTTGGGGGGAGAACTGAACTACCGGACTGAGAAGATTGTATTTGACGTGGTTGAACTCCCCCTGCCGTACAATGGGAATCTTGGACGCCTGGCTCTGGCTAAATTCATGGCGGCATCCCACTATGCCCACAACACCCTGAAGATGCCTGGGCCACTGGGAGTTATCACCATCCCATCAGATGAGAAGGATGCAATCATCTATGTGGACAAGATGTACCGGGACGCAGTCGCGGCAGAGGCAGCGGCAGTAGCAGTTCCCGCCAAGGAAAGTAGAGGAAAGAAGAGGGACTGTAGGACCTCCGACAAAGAGTCCAGAAAGCGTGCCCCCACCGAGTGCACGACACCCATTGACGACGTGCCAGAGTATTCCAACAGCAAGAGATCCAAGGTTGCTGCACCCCAAGTGAAGAAGGTCCCGACAGGGGCTGGCTGGTGTTGATGGTACTTTCACTATCAACACCACCCTCGATGACAAATAGGAAAGCGCGCTCGTTGCCTTCCTGCGGGCGAATATCAATGTGTTTGCCTAGCAACCATCTGATATCCTCGGTGTTCCCAGGGAGGTAATCGAGCACCACCTTGTTGTCTGCCCACACACCAGACCTGTTAAACAGAAAGTCCGGAAGTAGGCCTTAGAGAGGCAGCAGTTTATTGCCGAAGAGATCAGGAAGCTTGAGGCAGCCGGTTTGGTCAGAGGAGTACTGCATCCCTGAAAATGCAACTATATCCCTCAGTGGTTTTGGTAATTCTTAACAACATATAGTTCATTGAACTAAAGCTATTTCAAGATGATCATTTCAGAAAGTTCAATGATTGGCATGGCATGGACTAGAGATGTGGACCCCTCAAAATGCAAAGGACACATATTGGCCACAAGCTCAAGACTACATTTTCATTTTTAGTGATCCAAGATCACATTGAGTCCATAGGAAAGCCAATACTATTAAAAGGGGATGTGAAAGTGCAACTATCCCTGGGTGGTTTTGGTAATTCCTAACAACATATAGCTCATTGAGCTAATGCTATTTCAAGACAAATATTTCGGGAAAGCTCAATGATTGGCATGGCATGGATGAGAAAAGTGGATCCCTCAAAATGCTAAGGACAAAAGGATTGGCTCAAGCTCAAAGCACAAGACTCTACATTTTCTATTTTAGTGATCCAAGATCACATTGAGTCTATAGGAAAAGCCAATACTATCAAGGAGGGATCACTACTAGGAAAAGGGCTATAGATGGGATTGACACTAATGGCGCACCAGAAAGATGGTGCGCCATTAGTATATACTAATGGCGCACCACAATCTGATGTGCCATTAGAGTTTAAACTACTAATGGCGCACCACGCTAAGGGTGCGCCATTAGTATCAATTTTTTTTTAAACTAGTGCGCCTGTCCAAACATACTAATGGCGCATCCGGGCAAAGTGCGCCATTAGTAGTTGTAACTACTAATGGCGCACCAGGCAGCAGGTGCGCCATTAGTATAGAATTTTTTTTTGAACTAGTGCGCCTATCCAAACATACTAATGGCGCATCCTGCCCAAGTGCGCCATTAGTAGTTGTAACTACTAATGGCGCACCAGGCAGTGGGTGCGCCATTAGTATAGATTTTTTTTTTGAACTAGTGCGCCTATCCAAACATACTAATGGCGCATCCTGCTTAAGTGCGCCATTAGTAGTTGTAAGTACTAATGGCGCACCATGCAAGAGGTGCGCCATTAGTAAGTGGGCAGCAACAAGATATTTGGGACAGCCTCTCCTACCCACACACTCACTTTCTCCCCACTTCATTCTCTCCACCTCCTCCTTGTCTCGGGTGCCTCCTCTTTTTCACCTCATTTCCACCATAGATTCATTCAAATTAAGTGGTTAAATTACCTTGTTTTAATAGGTAAGTAAGGGGGGAAGCTATATTTAGGTTGTTCTCCTTACAACAATGTGCACATGCACTTTTTACGGCCTAGCTAGATCTATGTATGTTCGTGGTGTTGCATATGTTTGTGGTGTTGCATATGTGTTTGTGTTTGGAGGTGTACCGGTATTTGATATGCGATAGTTGCCAATATTTTGCCGGAATGTTGATTCATTTCCGTTTCGGCGAGAATTTTGGCATTAAGCATTCTTTTTGGTCCTATTTTTAGGGAAAGTCATGCCAAAATTTTGTTTGGTTCTAAAATATCGTTTTGCTCTACCCCGCAGGCGACCATGGTCCGCACGGTGACCGAAGGCATCGTGAATAGGTTTTTGAGGTCCGCGAAGGCTGAGATGCTTCAAAAGAACGAGACGGAGATAAGATGTCCGTGTCGAAGATGCAAGCTGAAGAGCCTTATTGCGGACCCGGATTCCGGGCAGGTGCGGGACCACCTGCTGTTGCGTGGTTTCATGGATGGCTATCGGTGGCAAGGTCATGAAGATGACTACGAAGTCGTCCATGCGGGCCGGGCAAGAAATGAGGAAGGGCAGCAAGACAACCACCGCGGCTCGGGCGGGCGAGAAGACGAAGAATCCCCAGGAGATGATCACGACTGTGATGCTGTACACAGTCATCATGTAGAAGATGCAGGACATGATGATGAGGAAGATGCCGGAGCAGGCGACGGGCATGATCATGAAGATGATGATGCCGGCGGAGCAGACGACGCTGGACCATCGATGGGCTGGGTGCAGGACCCTCATATTCAAGAGCTGCTTCTCAAGCAGACGGATAACGCAAGAGCTGCCGCCCGAGAGAAAGCCAAGATGGATCAACTTGAGTTAGACGCGGTTACTCCATTGTATGAAGGATGCAGGCCCGAGGATACCCGCCTGAAAGTAACGCTCATGGCCCTGGAGATGAAGGTAAAACACAAAATGACCGACGCATGCTTCGACTAGAACATGTCATTCTGGCACGAACGTCTTCCCAAGGGGAACAAGTGCCCGACCAGTTTGGAGGAGGCGAAGAAAATCGTGTGTCCTCTGGATTTACCGCACGTGAAATACCATGTGTGCATGAACAATTGCATCATTTATCGGGACGAGCACGCGGAGTCTACAATATGTCCGGTGTGCGGTGTCACTCGATACAAGAAGAGGAAGAAAGCTCCTCGAAAAGTGGTGTGGTACTTTCCGATCACTCCTCGTCTGCAGCGGTATTTCGCGGATCCTAAGGTAGCAAAGCTCCTGCGTTGGCACGCGGATAGGGAGGAGAAGAAGCGAGAAGATGACACAAATGATCCGGAGATAGATAAAAAAGACAAGATGCTGAGTCACCCTAAGGATGCGAGCCAGTGGCAAGCATTGAACTTCGAATACCCAGAA
>NC_041389.1:148994923-149025455 GCF_002162155.2 Triticum dicoccoides | reverse complement strand
TCCGCCTCGACGCTGCCCCGCCGCCCCGACGCCGCCTCGACCCCGCCCCGACGCCGCTGCCCCACCTCGACCCCGCCCCGTCCACACCACCGTCGCCGGGGCACCCGTCCTCCCTCCGCGGCCTCTCCGACTGCTACGAGTGCCGCGCCATCAACGTCGAGCCCGTCTCAAGGTCTGCCGCCTGCCTGCCTAGCTAACCCCTCTGCAATTCTCTGTTTCTTCCATGGGATGACACATGACAGTGCTTTAGTTCATGTACTCCCTGCATAAAGAAATATTAGAATGTTTAGATCGCGTAAAGAAATATAAGAGTATTTAGATCACTAAAGGGGAGTATATAATTAAGGGTCGGTTCTCTTTGGGCTAGATCATGTCAAGAAATATGAGAATGTTTAGATCACTAAAGGAGGGAGTATATATTAAGGGTCAGTTGTCTTTGGGCCTCTGGATGGATATAAGTTGGGTAGAGCCAGTTCTTTCAGGGTTATTGGGTGATTGTCAAAATAAACTTAACTACTTTTTCTGTTTTATTTACTCTGCATATTAGTTTGACCTAAGTCAAATTTTATGAAGCTTCGCCATTAGTCTTCGATATTTTTGTGGGATTATATAGAATTTTTGCAAAACATATATAGGAGATCAACATTATATATGCATGTGGTGAAGATTTTTCTGGTGCAAATCATGTAATAAAGAACTGAAAGGGAGTCAGTTAGTATGGCCACCTAAAGTTCGGTTGTGGGTTATGATTCCTCGTACAACGCTCACAACCTGAATAGATATGATTTTCTGTTGTGAGAAGTTGAAGGATTTGAGGTTGGCTCCTGTTGAAACTTGGCTAGAGATACAACTTTGTTTTGTCATTGGCAAGTGTAAAGCATTGGAGAAGATTTATTGTTGATGCTCACACCTCCAGAATATTTAGTTAAAACCTTCTGCTGAACTCATTAAGTTGTTGACTGCGCATTATGGAGAAAATTGTATTTCTGCAACCAGATTCAGCTACTGTCGTTACAACACTGTCTTTTGAGTAAATTGAGACTCCACATCATCACTGACATCGCAGGGCCATTTCTGTCAGATCCGTTGTCGAACTCCTCTAACTTGGAAACTTGGGTTATGTGTTACTCTTTCTTCTGAAGTTGTGCTTCTGTGTTATAAATCTTTACCAGTTAAAATTTTGATCAAGTAAACTCAATATTTCTGGGACAGTTAGAGTATCCATCGATCATATTTGAACCTAATACCAATTCATTCATCTCCATACCACTGCAGACACAACAGAACAGAGGCACTTCATCACCCACGGCTGAGAAAGCAAGGTAGAATCACCACTGCATACATACTATGTCGATAAAAACCGAAATGATGAAAAGTTAGGCTTTTAGGGTGCCTTGGTGTCGAAAAACCCTCAATGATAAAAGCTTAGATTTTAGGATGCCTCGGTGTCGACAAACCCTAAATGATGAGACCATGATCTTGTTCCTTGACAATAACCAACTTTTTGACCAAACTTTGTTTCTATTTAGAGAGAAACATGGCCCACAACGATGAGGCCGGGGGTTCGGGCGGCAAGGCATTCTGGGAGCTGTCCCAGGAGATGGAGGAACAACCTCACTTATATGAGGCCGCCGCCTTCCCCACCGATCCTGAGACCACGGATGGTGCCGCCGAGGATGACCACACTGATGCCACCACTGATGGTGCCGCCGAGGATGCCACCACTGATGATGGCGGCGCACGCACAGATAGCAGCCAGCCGAAGAGGCAACGGAAGGACCGGCGCCCGATCGTGCTCCGCACCCTCAAGGAGGAAGTTACTGAAGTGGACTCCAACGGGAATCCAACGGCGCCCGAACGAATAGTCAAGGGGTACTCGCTTCAGCTCGGGTGCATTGTCCGGAGCACCGTCTCGATCAACACCGAGAACCTGAGGCATCCTGACCGGGGGAATTTGTGCCACCTCCTCTTCACGAAGCTGCACGAACGATACAAGTTCCCCGCTGAATTCGAAAACACAAGCCTCAAAGGGAATAAAGTGAACAATGCTGCCCTCACGAAGATGAGCAAGGCCCTGTCTACTTGGAAAAGCAATGTGAAGAGAATGATCGAGAAAGGTGAGAGTTATGAGAAGATCAAGGAGAAAAATCCTTCGATCACCGAAGGTGACTACAACGACTTCAAGATCAATTGCTCGAGCACCGCAAGCTCCCAATCAAGTGAGTGGGGGAAACAAATGCGGGAGCTAAACATAGGGGAACACACACTCGGTCTCGGCGGTTACAGAGTGGCGGAGCCTATATGGGACAAGGAGGAGGCGGACCGTGCCGAGCAAGGCCTACCGCCCCTCTTCGATAAATATGGTGACAAGCAGACCAGGAACTTTGTCAGGGCCCGGTACAAGAAGGACCCGAAAACAAAGGAGCTTACCACGGATCCGAAGACCAGGCGGCTTGAGCTTGTTCTGGTAAGGAATACACCCCCGTGTAATTAGCTCCATATGGTTGCATTCTAATTAATGAAGCCTAATTTCTAAATGGTTCACATTCCTTCCGCAGGCGACTGAAAGCAGTAGCGCGGGGTCGACTCAGAGCAACCCTTGGGACACCACTCTAAATAGGGGGTTGAATATAATGAAGAACAAGGATAAGCTCAGTAAGCCGACGTCAGCTGGTCGTGTGGCCGGCAAAGGCTTGTCGACAAAATGGGGGTCATACTATACCGCTGGTGTGCGGAAGGAGAAAAAGACCAGCTCGGAAAGCCAGGCGCGAGAGGTTCAAGAACTCAAGGCATAGGTGGCGCGGATTCCGGAGATTGTCCAAGAGCAAGTGGAACAACGACTCGGAGCGACGATCACCGCCCTTGTGCCTACCTTGATCTCGGGGTTGAGTGCGTGGATTGCGGGCGGCCAACAGGGGCCGCCCCCGATTCCTAGCTTCACGGCCAGCAACTTGCATAATGCGATGGCGGGGCCATTGGTGCCTCCGGCGGAGGCGGCATTGGTGTCTCCGACGCCGGCACGGGAGCTTAATGCACCCGGGTGTATGCCGGCCGGCACCTCTTCAACAAGCAGCCGCTCCGTCAACTGCACGCCCGCCGTTGGCGGTGCCTTGACATTAGCCGAGCTCGACGTCATCATCACGGTAACTAATTAAGCCTCTCTCGGCCGAGGACTTCATCTCCTTGCCTTTGACTGGGCATCCCTGACGCCCTACATGTTTTCGCAGGGCGCCGCCGACGTTCCGTGCACTCTCCTCCACTTCGTGAACAACGAGTTGGTCGATGTCGCCAAGGGCAAAATCGTTCAACCGGGCAACCCCTTGTTCCACGGTACCCAGATGCCACCCAACTTGTTTAGGGTTCAACTGGTTCGGGTGCTGCCAGGCTGCGATGACTTGTTACCTCCGATTCGACCCGTCGGGGCCGACGATGATGACGTGATGACCCTCAGCGCCTGCCTGAGCTGGCCCCTGCTTTGGCCGAAGAGCCAGATTCATTTGGGGGCGGGGGACACCACCCCAAAGACAACACCGCCAGTCGTGCCGGCGCCAAGTCGGCCCCATGGCAAGACCGCCGTAACGGTGCCGGACATCCCTATGCCACTGGATCCAAACATGCATATGGCACAGGATCAGAACGACGACGACGACGATGATACATTTGGCAACGTCGATCAGTACTTTGCCGAGCATGGGTACGATGGCGACTTCATGGGGCCTCCTTCTCAAGAACCAAACCCAACAAAAGACGTGTGCGATCTAGCTCGTACCGCGGAGAAGCCAAGTTGCAACAGGCGCCGTCTGGCGTTCAGCTCTCAGGAGACGCCTCCAGCTGCCGACTTCACCGAGCCTCAGATAGGCGAGGTGCGAAATATTATCAGCCCCAACACACTCAAGAAGGCGGTCTGTGAGCAGAACTCGGTCCCATTACAGGAGAAGAAGAAGGCACGCAAAAGAAAGACTAAGAAGGGTGCGAGCCAGCCGGCACCGAGTACGATCCGTGCTCAGGACAGGCCACCTTCACCGCAGGATATCTCGAGGAGGGTGCATGTGGCGGGTAGGGCGATGCTACCACCAAATATGCTCAATGCTGCAACCGGTGCTATGCGGAGTCTGCACGACAGTGTTCTTTCTTTGGAGAAGCGGCGTCTCAGAGAGAAGGATGTGGCATACCCGGTTTTCGTGGCCAAGGTGCCAGAGGGCAAGGGCTTTGTGGATGGCGACATCGGGGGTACGATCGTCCTGCGGTTTGATGACATCTTTGCTATGTTTAACCTTCATCCGCTGCACTACACCTTCGTTCGGCTATTTTCGCTGAGTATGGAGATGCGGATCATTCGCGACAAGACCCCGGACATCGTGATAGTCGACCCCTTCTACATGCGTGCCAAGATCTTGGGCAGCGCTGGGGACCGGCAAGTCGCGAGTTCTTACCTCGAAGGCGTCATTCTGGCAAACCAAGATAAGGATAACTTCCTCGTGCCTTACTTTCCCGAGTAAGTCCTCCCCTCAACCGACCCGTAACATATGAATTCTTACTTTTCGATCGTTTTTCTTTTAACATTCCGTGTTTTCTGCAGTGACACACGTTGCACGCTCATCCTCCTAAGCCCCAAATATTCCATGGCCACGTATTTCGACCCGGACCGTCAGTCGAACGTAGACTACACAAATGTCAAGAAGGTTCTTGATGATGTTCTCCCCGGCTACGCCCAATCTGGAGGCACCTTCACCAGGCCTATTCGTAAGTACGGCAAGCACGTGTTCTCCCACAATACGACGTTCTGCTGCGTCAAGCAGCCGCCTGGCGGTCAGAAGGGTGCCTACTACGCCATCCATCACATGCGGGCGATCGTACGGGACCATCATCAACTTCTGCTACCGAGTAAACTCCAAGATTGGGCCGCGAGCGTGTCGGCAATCCAGGACGCGGACCTCCGACAAGAATTCTTTCGCATCCAGTCGGAGTTTGCGGAAATCATCCATCAAGATGTCCTTCGTACCTCGGGGCAGTTCTACCTCAGAAATCAACCGTCCAACAGTGACATCGACACAATGCTACAAATGCAGGATGACAACGCCTGTTCTTTCATGACTCCCACGATAGACGGCGGCTTCATCCACGCTCCAGTCCCTTGAGTCCAGTTGTCTAGTTTTGAAACATCGATTGGCTCATGTTGTAATTAAACTTTAATGAACTTGTAGTATGTCTCTTTGGTTTCGAGAGTCGTTCAACTTAGATATAATCGATGCTATTAATGTCTTGCTTTTCTCTTCCGATCGTTCTGTTGCATACTTATATATTGCTTATGTATTGTCTGTGAATTGGTACTAACGTTTCGTTTGGCTAGTGCATAGCGATGCCGACGTATGTCGTGTACAAGGGTAAGGTTCCCGGAGTCTACGATGACTGGGAGGAGTGTCGGAGACAGGTTCACCGATTCAGCGGTAACAGTTACAAAGGGTACACCACTAGGGCCGAGGCCGAATCTAGATACGCCCGCTATCTAGCGGGAGAGGGGAGGGAGCGTTGGAGGAACCGGATGAAGACGAGTTTCATCGTGATGACCGCAGCTCTCTTCTATGTGATGGTAGTTTAGATGATCGATATCGACTTGTAATGCGAAGATAAACTCGCTACTCGCGGTCTCGAGACTTGTAATATAATGTTCTATCTTTGTTCGGTCTTTTCAATTCGGAGACTAATATGATGAATTGTATTCGGAGACTAATATGATGAATTGTATTCAAAGACTAATCTTCTATTGTATTTGATGAATCTATTGTTGATGTGTGCTGTCTATATTTTGTCAAATTATACATTTTGTAACCTGTGCAAAAAACAGAAAATAAAAAAATAAAAAAAACCTAATATTCATACTAATGGCGCATCACATGACAGTGCGCCATTAGTATGACAGTGCATACTAATGGCGCATCACCGGGTAGTGCGCCATTAGTATGCTGCGGTTACTAATGGCGCATCCAGAGGTGGTGCGCCATTAGTATGCCAAAGCACCTGGGTATACATGCCCCCTGGGAGGCATACTAATGGCGCACCCTCGCATATACTAATGGCGCACCAGGTGGTGCGCCATTAGTATACCAGATACTAATGGCGCACCAGGTGGTGCGCCATTAGTAAAAATTACTAATGGCGTGCTATCAATAGCGCACCAGTGATGCGCCATTAATGGCCATATTAGGTGCGCCATTAGTAGTGGTATTTCTAGTAGTGGATGAGGTGTTGCTTAATGAGTTTCTTGCGCAAAATGCTTAGTGATATGCTCCAAAGCCCTCAACTACTTTCTCACATCCACATATGACCCAAACCAAAAGTCAAACTCGGCCCCACCGAAACCATCTATCCGGCGCCGCCGAGTTCAGATGTCATAGCCACTGCCACAAATCCTAGTCTTTTTGGTCTCACCGATAGGGATCTCGTTCTCACCGAGATGGGGTTGCAATCTCTCTGTTTCCCTTCATAACATCTCGGTCAAACCGAGATGAGCGATCGGTCTCACCGAGATTGCAATGCAAACTCACCGTTTCCTTTTCGTAACGTTTCGGTCTAGCCGAGATGAGCGAATCGGTCCCACCGAGTTTGCCTGACCAACCCTATGTGTGTCCATTACCAAAATCGGTCTCACCAAGTTTGTGTAATCGGTCCCACCGAGATTATGTTATGCCCTAACCCTAACCATATCGGCCCCACCGAAAATCCTAACGGTCATATTATTTCCTAAATCGGTCCGACCGAGTTTCACGATTCGGTCCCACCGAGTTTGGTAAGTTGTGTGTAACGGTTAGATTTGGTGTGGAGTTTATATATACCCCTCCACCCACTCTTCATTCATGGAGAGAGCCATCAGAACGTGCCTACACTTCCAGCATACATTTTCTGAGAGAGAACCACCTACACTTGTGTTGAGGTCAAGATCTTCCATTCCTACCACATAAATCTTGATCTCTAGCCTTCCTCAAGTTGCTTTCCACTCAAATCTTCTTTCCACCAAATCCAAATCCTGTGAGAGAGAGTTGAGTGTTGGGGAGACTATCATTTGAAGCACAAGAGCAAGGAGTTCATCATGAACACACCATTTGTTACTTCTTGGAGAGTGGTGTCTCCTAGATTGGCTAGGTGTCACTTGGGAGCCTCCGACAAGATTGTGGAGTTGAGCCAAGGAGTTTGTAAGGGCAAGGAGATTGCCTACTTTGTGAAGATCTACCCTAGTGAGGCAAGTCCTTCGTGGGCGACGGCCATGGTGGGATAGACAAGGTTGCTTCTTCGTGGACCATTTGTGGGTGGAGCCCTCCGTGGACTCGCGCAGCCGTTACCCTTCGTGGGTTGAAGTCTCCATCAACGTGGATGTACGATAGCACCACCTATCAGAACAACAGCTAAAAAATCTCCGTGTCAACATTGCGTTTGCTCCCTCAAACTCCTCCCTTTACCTTCATATGCAATTGTTTTACATTCCGCTGCTATACTCTTAGAATTGCATGTGTAGGTTGATTGCTTGAATTGTGCTAAGTTGCTAAAATATGCCAAGAACTAAAATTGGGAAAAGGCTAGATTTTTATTTGGTCAAGTAGTCTAATCACCCCCTAGACATACTTTCGATCCTACAAGTGGTATCAGAGCTTTGGTCTCCATTTGCTTTGATTTCCATGGCTTTTGGTGGTCCTAGCCTTGGTTTCACACCCTAGGATAGTATGGCGTGTAGCGAGGGAAATTACCACCGTAGAGGTCCTTACTTTGATGGAATTGATTTTGCTATTTGGAAGCATAAGACGAAAATGCATATTCTTGGACATAACCCTGCTGTTTGGGCTATTGTGTGTATTGGCTTGCAAGGTGAATTCTTTGATGGGATGGAACCGAACCGTGAAGCTACCGCAGAAGAGTTGAAGATGCTGCAATACAATGCTCAAGCTTGTGATATCCTCTTCAACGGATTGTGCCCCGAAGAATTCAACAAAATCAACCGTCTTGAGAATGCAAAGGAAATTTGGGATACTTTGATTGACATGCATGAAGGTACCGACTCCGTCAAGGAATCCAAATTGGTTGTGCTTCAAAGTCAACTTGACAAGTTCAAAATGAAGGATGGTGAAGGTGTCGCTGAGATGTACTCTAGGCTTGCTCTCATCACAAATGAGATTGCCGGCTTAGGAAGTGAAGAGATGACCGACAAAATCGTCATCAAGAAGATCCTAAGAGCCTTGGATGGAAAATATGATACCATGTGCACATTGATCCAAATTGATGCCCAATTACAAAGATCTCAAGCCAACGGAAGTCATTAGAAGAATTGTTGCTCATGAGATGTCACTCAAGGATAAGGAGGAGCTCCACAACAAGTCAAGTGGTGCTTACAAAGCCTCATGTGAAGCTCCCACATCATCAAGTGAGAAACAAACCTTCAATGAAGAAATGAGCCTAATGGTGAAGAACTTCAACAAGTTCTACAAGAGTAGAAGCAAGGAAAGAAGTTCCAAGTCAAGGTCCTACAATGACAAAAGATCTTCTAGTCGTGAGCGAAATTGCTACTATTGTGGAAGACCCGGACACTACTCCAATGAGTATACGGCTCCCTACAAAAGAAGAGAAGATTCTCCAAAAAGAAGGCGTTGAAGAGAAGAATCACCATCAAGAGAAAGGAGTAGTAGAGATGATCGTTATGAACAAAGAGCATCCCGGAGAAGCAAGGATTCGGAAAGGAAGGACAAGTCATCAAGGAGCTACACAAAATGAAGACATCAAGCTCATGTTGGTGAATGGGTATCCGTCTCTGACTCCGACAATCACTCCGACTCCGAATATACTCAAGATGAAGGTGTTTCCGGTCTAGCACTTGTGTCAACCAACTCCTACGACATATTTGATTCACCAAATGAAGGACTTGGAAGATGCTTCATGGCTAAAGGCCCAAAGGTAACACACTCCGAGTATGTTGATTTCAGTAGTGATGAAGATGACTTGTTAGGTGATGATGATTTACTTGTTGACAACTCTAGTGATGAATACTATGATGAAACGTCAAATAATCATGCTAATCAAGATAAAATGAATGACAATGATAAGGAGAAGATTGAGCACCTAACTAAAGAACTAAACACTCTTAAGTTAGCTCATGAAACTATCTTGGAAGATCATCGAGAACTTTTAAAGACTCATGAGAAGTTACTCTTTGAAAAGCTCAACCTTGAGCAAGAGCATGAGTTTTTAAAGGCAATCAATGATGATCTTCACAAGAAAAGTTCTTCTTACATTGCCAAGCATTTACTCTTATCTACTTACATGCCTCAAGTCACGTCTAGTAACAAGAACAAGAAAGATTCTTCTTCTAGTAGTAACAATAATCATGCTAAATCCAATATTGTTGCTTCTAGTAGTTCTCTTGATTCCACTAATGATTCTCTTAGCCAAGTTACACTTGAGCAAGAAAATAGCTTATTAAAGGGAATTATAGAGAAAGGTGTTTACAAGAGTCTTGCTGGAAGTAAGCAATTCGAGGAAATTGTATGCAAGCAAGGAAGGCACCAGAAGAATCAAGGTGTTTGTTTTGAATGAAAGTTCAATGCCAATGGAGTTGAGTGGGAAGAAGATCAATACCCCAAGACGAAGTTTGTTCCTCAACAAGAGAAGTATGATCCTACTTCTTTCAAAGGGACACAAAGTCAAGATGATCTTCCACCACAAGACCACAAGCAAAAAGGCAAGGACAAGCTTCAAGAGGAGATTGATGCATTTGAAGAAGCTCCTAAGGCCTTGGTCAAGTGGGTTCCCAAGACTACATCAAGTTCTACTTCATCGAGTACAAGTACAACTCCAAGGATTCCCATCAAGATGATGTGGATCCCAAAGAAGAAGAACTAGAGAGTTCTTGAGGGTGACTCCACCAACGTACTTCACTCATATCATTTTGGCAAGGACAAGTGCAATCAACTTCCACATCTTGCACTAGTTCAAGGAGTCACAAACCCTCTTGTTGGTAAGACAAGGGACAAGGTAACCTAATGCTTTCGTGGACATCATCTTGTGTATGCATCACTCTATGTCTATGGGTATCCTTGTTTGTTCCTTGTGGGACTAAGACGTGGAGGTATTGAAAGTGCAACTCACTCCAATGGATAGCTCCAAATGATCTACATCAACATTGAGCATCCACATCTTCAACACCTACATGAAGTCATCATCGACAAAACCCAAGGTTAGTTCATCCCTCTTAGGGGGGATCTCACATCTAGGGGGAGCTTTACTCTAAGAATTGAGTTAAAGCAACTCTAATGGTGTGAACACAACAACGCTTTATGTAAAAGTGGTAACCCCACTTGTGCTTAAACGATGAGTATGACCTATGATCAAATGTTCTCATTTGACTCCTAAGTCAATATACTCATATATAGATGACCTAGTCATCGCCAATTGCTTGATAGATGCTAGAATTGGTTGCGCATGCTTTGCCACATATTTCATTTGCCATTTTATTGTGTGAGCATGTTGGTTGCATATTTTACTCATTCAAGGACATCCACTTGTTGTTTTGGTTGTTTGGCTTCTTTTCTTTTGCCAAGTGGATGGACAAGAATGCCTAAGAACCTTCTCTAGCTATCTATGCTTTTCTTGTCTCAAACTCTATTCATGCTACATCACAAAGTTTGATCAAGTCATATCCGAACCACTGTGTGAGGAGCACTCGGAGTCCTCGATTTGTCATAGACTTAAAACTTCCAAAACCTCTTTGTGCATTTCGGTCTGACCGATTCACCATTTTCGGCAACACCGAGATCACTAAGTTGATCTAGGTTTTCAACCTCGGTGCAACCGATTAGAACTTTTCAGTCACACCGAGTTGCAATAACTACTTGCAGTTTTGCATCTCGGTGCCACCGAGTTGTTCCACTCGGTCACATCGACAGGGTCAGGCTATATATAACCCCGAGTCAAAGTTTGGAAATTTTTCTGAAACCCCTTTGCCCGTGCATAGCCTGCTCTCCCTCCTCGGGTCTCCGGATTGTCCTCCTCGTCACCAGCGACCTCCCGCCGCTGATCGTCCTCCTCGTCAACGGCATTCTGCCCCGCCGTCAATGGCATTCTACCGCCGTAGCGCGTTCATCACCGAACTAGGGTATGGAATTGAAACTTTGTGCTATCCTTAACTCCGATTCCTAGCACATTGCATTTCCATCAATCTTGCCACGTTTGAAATCTTTCTATCCAACGAAATCACTCCGTAGATGTAACGCCGTGAGACCGACGCTCCAGAAGACTTCTAGATACTCTGAGTTTCATCGTGTGTTTTGTTTTGTTTGTTGCATCTCTTGCATTGCATCATGTCATCATGCACCCCTTTTCTAAAAACTCAGATAAATAAATTGTATGGATCTTCGATCCATTTAAAGCGAGGGAATTCACATGGTGTTTTCTCTTTATAACATATCCTCCCAATATTATTAGGGAGCTATAACAAAGTTTTCCATTCTTTCGGAATCACCCATAAACGCACTTGCAGTTTAAATTATATGCCTTTCATAATTTCCTTTCCAACCTTCTCCATACCCTATGCCCAATTCTTTCCCTAATCTTTGCTCTTCTCTCTTTTTCTCCTTCCTTTTTTTAATGTTTTAGAAGAGAAGTAAGGAGAGAGGGAGCCCAGCAGCTGCACCAGTAGGCCCAAGGCCAAGGCACAGCCTACCTAACCCAACCCTAGCGCTCGCTTCCTCTCCTCTCGATCCATCGCTCTCTCCCTCGTTCCCCTCCCTGCGCCGCCACACGCACGAGAACAGCTCCTGCTCCCCTCCTCATCACCCTTGCACCCCTCGCCCGTTGCCTCTCGCCTCCTCTGCTCACAGCCGCCTTGGCCGCAAGCACTAGCAGCTCCCCTCACGCCCCCTGCACTGACCTCCTCTCTCGTGCTCCTCCCATGGCGCCCGCGCCCGAGCTTTTTCCTCGACCCCGCCACCTCACCAATAGCAGCAGCGTCGCCCCGTCTAGTTCCTCGTCGGTGACCTCCCGCTCCGGATCAGCCTCCCACGACCGTGACCAGTGCTGCGCCTCCACGCCGTCTTCCACGCCCGGCCTCTCCCTTGCCTCGCTAGTGCCCTGCTCCAGCGCCACCGCCTCTCTTCGTCGCCACCAACAGGAGCTCCATGCGCCATGGTCTGCCCGAGCTCTGTCGCGCCATTCATCTCTTCCACTGGCGGATCCAAGTCCCGCGTTGGCCTTGCCGTTCGGATCCGCGCCAAGCTCCGACGACCTCTGCACCCAGGCACTCATCCCCGTCTTCCCGGTGCCCTCCACGTCCCCTGGGTGCCTCTGTCTGCATCGAGCAACAGCAGCTCATCGCTCAGCGCCTCGGCGCCCCTGCAACCCAAGTCCATCGCCACCTCGCCGGAGAACCCCGTCCTCGCCTGAATCTTCGTCGCCAGCCCCAAGCCCCGCCGCTTCTGCCTCCACTTCGTCTGAACTGCGCCCCTGCTTCGCCTCAAACAGCAACAGCAGTAGCTCGCCCGCTTGTCCCCGTGGACTCGATTCAGCCAAATGCCAGGACCCGTGTCGGGGCCGCCTCCCCTTCCCTTCGTCAGATCTGACCTCCTGTTCGTGTTGACCGGAAGACTGCAAGAGATTTCTCTTTCTCCTGTTCGTTGCTTGTTTCACGCCAAAACCTCCTCCTGTGCACAAGTTCCCCTCCAGATTTGTCAATGCCTCTATTTGACCCATGTATAACTACACGGTGATGTGCCAAGTACCCCCTCGGATCGTCAAGTTCGACTACACGGAACCACCAAGTACCACTACGATTGCCGTGTACATCTACAGATCGCCAAGTACCCGTACGCATGGATATGCCAAGTTCGTCTATGACCAGTGAACAACTACCGCCGCATGTACCACTACTTCCACTACCGTCGCCCCGAAGACATTGGATTCGTCAAGTACATCTCTGAGATGAACGTGTACAACTACTTCCACTACGATCGCTGTGAGAACGTCTACTTCCTCTACATTGCACCAAACTCGTTCTGCCTAGAAACGCACGCTTCGAAGCTTCGGTTTCGTTCCGGAGTTGTGAGGATTCGTTCGACTATGTCTGTTTGTCTTCTTCATGGAATCGTTCTTCTTCCTTGCAGGATTTCAGGCAAGATGACTGAGGGAGTCCCGGATTAGGGGGTGTCCAGATAGCCGAACTATCACCATCGGCTGGACTCCTGGACTATGAAGATACAAGATTGAAGACTCCGTCCCGTGTCCGGATGGGACTTTCCTTGGCGTGGAAGGCAAGCTTGGCAATACGGATATGTGGATCTCCTACCATTGTAACCGACTTAGTGTAACCCTAGCCCTCTCCCGTGTCTATATAAACTGGAGGGTTTTAGTCCATAGGACAAACAACAATCATACCATAGGCTAGCTTCTAGGGTTTAGCCTCTTTGATCTCGTGGTAGATGTACTCTTGTACTACCCATATCATCAATATTAATCAAGCAGGAGTAGGGTTTTACCTCCACCGAGAGGGCCCGAACCTGGGTAAAAACATCGTGTCCCTTGTCTCCTGTTACCATCCGCCTAGACGCACAGTTCAAGATCCCCTACCCGAGATCCGCCAGTTTTGACACCGACATTGGTGCTTTCATTGAGAGTTTCTCTGTGCCGTCGCCATCAGGAAGGATGCCTCGTCCAGTCTTTAAAGAGGGCACCATTGCTAAAGGAGCTTTGGCCATCGGCCAAACTCTCTGGCTAGGCGGTTTTCTTATGACTGCCTGTTCGGCCGCCGCGCCGACAATGACTTCTCGGGTCATCTAAAGCAATCTTCACGTCAACTCAGAACTCGCCGAGCAGTTAGATCCGATGGAGCTCTCTTCCTTAAACGAGCTCTTGGATTGCATCGCCGTCCTAGGAGTCGCTACACACTACGACCAGATTGGGCCTAAAACTGATCTGAGAGAGATTAACTCTCCCCAGGCTACCCACCACGTTGCCGTGGTAGAGGAACAATACGGCGACCCTTCTATCTTAAGGACTAGCTATGTCCAGATTCCTGACCCCTCCATGCCGGATCCCCGCGGAGGGGAGAACACCACTCAAGCCCTGAACTTAAAGTCAGGCAACAGGCTAGATTCATAGGGCAACGTCCAAGAGCCCAAGCTTCCAAGTTCGGGAACTTCTTGGCCCCTGAGTCTTAGATCGGACGGAGTTCGGAAATTAACTCCACCCGCCCACCCAAACATAAGCGATCTATCCCAAATCCGGCAAGAGCCCGCTGAAACAGTACATCATTACTGGGCTAGATTCCTCCTAGTCATGAACAGGATAAAGGACTGCCATGAAGAGGACGCAATTTCATTCTTCTGCATTAATTGCACGGACGAAGGAATCCTCAACGCCGTAAGTCGTCGCGAAATTACACGCTTTGCTGACTTGGCGTCCATCGTACGAAAGTACTGTGCGATGGAGAGCGCCTGGAAAACCGAAATTAAATTTTGGGATAATCCGGCCTTGAACACAACCCTAGTCCAAAGTAAAAGGGTGCATCATTACAAGGCACCTGGGACAAATACCAAGAAGCAAAAGCCCTCTAAAGGGCATGGAACCGTACTGGAGGGATGGCTCAATGGACCCTGCAAAATTCATAGTACAGAGGGCACAACGCCAACTCATAGCCTTAGAGCATGTTGGATACTACGGCAGGTGGCCAAAAGTGGCGAAGAGCTTCTAGCTCCAGAGCACCAGCCCAGCAATACCAGTACGGTATTAACAATCTTCGAAACTTTTGCATCAAATAATATGCGGAAACGAACACTCCGTAGCCTTGACGAAGTCCACCAGGTAGCAACAATAAATCCATGGAGTGACACGGCTATTACCAGCCCGAGGACCAGCCGCATTGGTCCTCAGTCCAATAGTGGACATCTTTCGCCTTACCAAGGTACTCATGGATGGCGGCAGCGGATTAAACCTCATTTACGAGGAAACCATTCGAAAAATGGAAATAGACTGGAGCCGCATTGAGCGAAGCAGCATAACTTTTAAAGGAATAATCCCCAGTCGGGAAGCATGCTGTACAGGAAAAATCACACTGGATGTGGTGTTCGGCACGCCGGATAATTACAGGTCCGAGGAGGTCACATTCCAAGTGGCCCCGTTCAGCAGCGGATACCACGCTCTATTAGGGCGAGAGGCATTCACAATTTTTCAAGCTATACCCCATTACGGGTACATGAAGCTCAAAATGCCCGGACCCAACGGAATCATCACTCTTGCTAGTGACCCGGACATAGCACTCCGCGTCGAAAATAAAACAGCCGCACTTGCCCTTGAGGCACTATCTGAAGCCCTAGCAGCCGAGGAACTCACTGCGCTGCGCTCCATGGTGAACAGGGACGATGTGATACTCGATAAGAGATCCAAGTCCACCTCTTTTAACCGGCGGACGAAATAGTCAAATTCCAAGTCCATCCAACGGACCCTACAAAAACGGCCTCCATCGGGGCACAATTAAACCCTAATGTAGACGCCGCACTACGAGAATTCCTACGCGAATACTGGGACATCTTTGCCTGGCACCCCTCAGACATGCCAGGAATCCCACGCCGGCTGGCCGAGCACAGCCTAAATATCCTAAAAGGATTCAAGCCAGTCAAACAAACTCTTCGGAGTTTCTACGAACCAAAGAGACAGGCCATGGGAGAGGAGCTAGCCAAACTATTGGAGGCCGGATTCATCAGAGATATAAAACATCCGGACTGGCTAGCAAACCTGGTAATGGTACCAAAGAAGGACAAATCCTGGCGCCTGTGTGTCGATTTCAAGGACCTTAACAAGGCTTGCCCAAAGGATCCCTTCCCCGTTCCCCGCACCGATCAAGTTATCGACGCTACCGCAGGACACGATTCACTGTGCTTCCTGGAGGCATACTCCGGCTACCACCAAATTAAGATAGCAGAGCCAGACCAAGCCGCAACGGCATTCATCTCTCCATACGGCCCATTCTGCTTTAACACAATGCCCCTCGGGCTCAAAAACGCCGGCGCAACATATCAGCGCATGATTCAGACATGTCTGGCAAACCAGGTCGGCAAAACAGTGGAGGCATACGTAGATGATGTGGTCGTCAAATCCAAGCATGTCGAAACTCTAGTAGACGACTTGAGGCTCACATTCGACAATCTCCGAGCATATGACATTAAGCTCAACCCGGAAAAATGCGTTTTCGGCGTACCAGCCGGAAAGCTCTTGGGCTTCATTGTATCCGGTAGAGGAATTGAAGCAAACCCAGCCAAGATCTGAGCTCTGTCACAATTGGATATCCCAAAAGACCTCAAACAAATACAAAAATTGACTGGATGCATGGCAGCTTTAAGCCGCTTTATCTCCCACTTAGGAGAAAAGGCATTACCCCTTTATCGCCTCCTGCGGTGCACCGAACACTTCGAGTGGACGGATGCCGCCACGGGCGGACTCGAAGAAATCAAAGCCATATTGGCAACAAATCTGGTCCTGGCCACGCCCAACATGGGCGAACCAATGCTATTATACATCGCGGCAACCCATCAAGTTGTAAGCGCGGTGCTCGTTGTCGAACGAGAAACGGATGGACACAAGTTCCCTCTCCAAAAACTAGTTTACTACGTGTCCACTGTCCTAACTCCATGCAAGTCACGGTACCCGCACTATCAAAAGATAGCATACGCGGTGTTCATGGCATCCCGGAAGCTGCGACACTACTTCCAAGAGTGTTCGATAACAGTAGCCTTCGAAGTACCTCTTAATGACATTATAAACAACCGCGACGCAACGGGCCGGATTGCCAAATGGGCCATCGAGCTCCTCCCGTTCGACATAACCTACAAGCCACGGCGAGCTATTAAGTCACAAGTTTTGGCCGACTTCGTCGCCGAATGGACTGAGGCCGAACTCCCTAAAGAGTACGGCACATATTCCAACTGGATCATGCACTTCGACGGCTCCAAAATGTTGGCCGGCTTGGGGGCTGGCGTCGTTCTGACGTCCCCAACTGAAGATATAGTCCAATATGTACTTCAGATAATGTACACGGACTCCAACAACGCAGCTGAATACGAAGCCCTTCTACATGGTCTCCGGATGGCAGTCTCCATGGGCATTCAGCGCCTAGAGGTCCGCGGGGATTCAAACCTCGCGATATCCCAAATAAATGGAGACTTTGATGCCAAGGATCCTAAAATGGCAGCTTATCGCAATGCCGTCCTAAAAATGTCAGCTCGGTTTGAGGGGCTCGAATTTCACCATATAGCCCGGGAGAACAACCAGGCAGCAGACGTGTTGGCACGCATTGGCGCAAAGTGCGATGCCGTCCCTCCCAACATTTTCCTAGAAAGGCTTTTCAAGCCATCTGTATTATGGGAGGCAGAGTCCAGAAATAACATCCCGGACCCAACCACACTACCCCACACCAAATATTCTGACATAGTTGGTGGTTCTGCCAACGAAATGACACCGTCAGCCCACACAATAATGGCAGTCATTGCCCCATGGACAGAACCATTCCTAGCCTACCTAACTAGGCAGGAACTCCCCAAGGATCAAAACGAGGCCCGCTGCATAGTGCGGCGATCTAAAGCCTATAAGGTTCATGAGGGAGAGCTTTATAAGAAAAGCACAACTGGAGTCCTTCAAAGGTGTATCTCCGAAGAGGAAGGGCGGAATCTCCTGGCTGAAATTCATGCCGGACTGGGCGGGCACCACGCCGCAGCCCGGGCCCTTGTAGGCAAGGCCTTCCGTACAGGATTTTATTGGCCGACGGCTCGGGCAGACGCTCAGGACTTGGTCCAACGATGCGTCGGATGCCAGCTCTTTGCTAATCAAAGCCACATGCCACCTACCGCCCTTAAAACTGTACCCATCACCTGGCCATTCGCGGTCTAGGGGCTTGATATGGTTGGACCCCTTAAAGGAGGAACCCACAAGCAAAAATACCTATTGGTCATGGTGGATAAATTCACCAAATGGATAGAGGCAAAGCCTGTTAAGACGGCCGAATCTCGACCGGTGATAGACTTCATATCAGGGGTAGTACACCATTACGGCGTCCCCCATAGCATCATCATTGATAATGGCACGAACTTCACGGCCGACGAGGTCAAACTCTGGTGCAAAAACATGGGCATCAAGCTCGACTACGCTTCAGTCTATCACCCTCAAACTAACGGTCAAGTCGAGCGAGCAAATGGCCTAATCATGAGCGGCATTAAACCCAGACTAGTGCGGTCCCTCAAGGAATCTAATAGCACTGGGTAGAGGAGCTCGACTCCGTACTCTAGGGGCTGCGGACCACGCCGAATCGCACTGTTGGATTCACACCATTTTTTATGGTGTACGGCGCAGAGGTAGTTTTGCCCTGCGACATAATTCATGACTCACCTCACTTGCGCATGTACGAAGAAAGAGAAGCCGAGCTCGATCGGCAGGACAGTTTGGATGCCTTGGAGGAGGAGCGCGACGTGGCAAAAGCCCGTTCCGCATTCTATCAACAGCAGGCTCGAAGATACCAAAGCAGAGAAGTACGGGCCAAATCTTACAATGTTGGCGAATTAGTTCTACGCCTGCTGGACAAGAAAAGGGACAAACTCAAGCCCAAATGGGAGGGTCCCTTCATCATCGACCAAGTCTTGACTGGCGGAGCATACCGTCTGCGGAACGCATCGGATAACCGACTTGAGCCAAACAAATGGAACGCAGCCCGTCTCCGAAGATTCTACGCCTAGCGCCGGACTCTGAGTTCGTCTCCTTCCTCCATCTATATTTTATACCTTAACTGTGTTTTATTTCTCTCCTTCTCCCTCCTTTTTTCTGAAGTCGTTGAAGGCTCGTTTGCGCACTGTTCGCACACACTTGACGCGTTATCCATGCTCAGTATACCTGGGGGCTTCTTTAACAGAAGCTTATTTATACGGGCTTTATGCCCAACATATGTGTCACACTTCTGCATGTACCTTTTATTCACCATTATATGCATCGATATGACTTAAGTTTTGGCCAAGCTGGGTTGCCTGGCTCCTGTGCTTACCCCTACGTTCCCGATTGTTCTGTTAGGTGGTAAAGGGAGCACCTCTGCGATTGTTACCACCGGGTCAGCCGGACGTGTACCTCAGACTGGGTGAAGCCGAAAGCTAGCATTCTTAAGGGAACATTCGATCGGTGAACTAAAAGACAAATTCTTACTTATTCATTTATCTGCCCCTAGATGTTTTTCTGCTTTTTTCGCAGTCCGGACATGCACTTTAGGGCATGCCTCCCAGGGAAAGGAACCCCTAACGAAACTATTCTCCCTGGAAGATGTTTCTTACTAACCATGTAATATAACATAACTAGTTGGGCACTTGTCTGATAAAGCACTCATGACCCCTACGCCTGGTCTCCACGCATGCTCGGTTCTTACATAACCGCGAGGGTATTCAGACACACTCCGGACTGTCGGGTCCTGAGGTTGAAGCGAAAAGGTCCGCTACGACAAACGATCTACAATCCGGCTAGAAGGCATTTTACATGTCATTTTAAATTACATAGTCAAATTGACTGATCGTATTCCTCTTCAATACCATCTAATAGGCTGTCTAGTTTACAGTCCCGCTGGGAATACTTTGCGTCCAACTATACTTGGCCGTACACTAAGCTCATAGGGATCTCTTTCCCATCGGGCCCCACAGGTCCGACCTCGGCCATGTGGTTTGGGTCAGCCTTCGTGTACCGCGTCTTCACCATGGCCCAGGCCTCCCTGGGGCCTTGACGGCAGGCTGATATCTTCCATAGCCGGAAGCACCGCCGTGCTCCCTGAAGCTTCTCTACAAGCTCTCCAAGGCCTTCGGGTAGGGAGATGGATGGCCACAAGGCATGGGCGACGCCTCTCATCACCTGCCAAACTCGTTCGTGCAGTTGCAGCAGCTCGGGAAGTAGGTCACCCGTTGAACCGGGCATTTCCTCTACAGGATGACCTGTGAGCATACCTACAGACATATTTCTGTTACTCGACTTCCTCGCCGAACTCTTCTTTTCAAAAGTTCGCTCAAGCACTTACTATAAATGTCGCGACGAAGCCGCTGATTCTCCTTAATGGAGTCAGACAGCTGGGCTCGAACATCCTTCAGTTCCTCACCCAGCTGGGTGTTGGCATCTTGGAGATTATTTTTCTCTTGCCTCACCCTTGTAAGCACATTCTCGCCAGCCTTTAACCGGCGCAGTAGCTGTTGCCTGTCCGGATCTAGTCCGGCGCCATCTGCAATATTATTGTCAGACTTATACACACGCCGCACTTCACAAACTACTTATCTTTCAAAGTATATATTACCGGAGGGGGTCTCTGTGGCTCCCCTTGTGGCTGCTAGTGCGGCCTCAAGCTGGGCCTTGCACTCTTCAAGCTTCTGAGACAGCTGGGTATTCTTTTCCGTAAGATCCTGCATAACAAATGATCCTTAAATCAGTTCTCCTAACTATTTTAAGTCTCGGGGGCTACTGGCATATATAACTGTCAAATCTCCTCACCCGTATGTCCTTTACATACTGCTTCGTGGCTCTGGTTAGACCATCTTGAGCGGCACGGAGGTGCGCGTCTCCCGAATTGAAGGCGTTCAATGCCTCTTGGGATAAACATGCGTCACGAAGAACTGTCCGGCGGCGCCTGTGATTCATGGCGCTCTCCATGTCGGAGTTGGTGGCGGACAGTCTGTCGGCATCCTCTGTCGGAGGAGCATCCGACGCACGCCTTGTGTTCACCTCCGCTTCCGGAGCCGGTGTTGGAGCCTGGCCGTCGGAGGCTCAATTGGCCATCTCTCCGGACATAGTCCGGCGAGCGCTCTTTTTCTTGAAAGGAGCACCAGCATTAATATACTTCCCAGAATCAATCCCGGGAATATGGTGACACGCCTTAGTGTCGCGGCGGTGTTTCAATCCGGACCGCGCTTCTTTTTAGCCTGCGCGGCCGTGCTGCCCCTTGTCGGCTGGCCGCCGCGGCCTCAGCTTCCCGCCTCAAAGGCACCTCCTGCAAAACACCATTGGTATGCGGTGATTAGAGACAAGCACGGATGGGTCATGGTATCGGGACTTCGGTCACAGTTACCTGGGAGGCCGGAAGTATTCCGGGGTAGTCGGCCGTAATGGCGACCAAAGCATTGTCGATGCTAAGTTGGTGGAATACCCCATCGATCAGCTCCACCTTTATGTCCGGATACTCTTGGGAAGCCGGATCGAGGGACCGTTCTGGATCCTCAGGTTGTGGAGCCAGGCTGTGTATATCTTCTACGGCCCGGCGCAGTTCCTATGTCGAAATCACAAAATGAGATACCTAACCATGGGAATATGGATCGGATAGGCAAAAAGAAATGTCCGCTTACCCAGCTTCGAGGGTTGTTCATAGAAAATCCGTTCAATGGACTGGCACGGAGGAAATCCTCCTCTTCCCCCTTGTACAGAGTGGACAAGATCTTCACCAGATCGGCGATCGATCCCGGCCCCTTACGGCCATGACGGGTGGCATCATCCTCCCCATTGAAATCGCACATGGGGTGGCCCCTATACTGGAGCGGCTGCACCCCCCGCATAATGCATGTGGCCATGACCCCGATCATGGTCAGTCCGGAATGAGCCAACAATCTTATTCGGCTCATCAGGTAAAGGATGTCCCTGTCATTCTCCCTTTGAGAGCTCCGCGGACGCCAACTTTGGCGTTTCTTCAGAGGAGCATTACTGAACTCCGGGAGGCCGGTCCGAATGGGATCCGGTAGTGGGGCGTCTTCTATATAAAACCATTCCGAAGGCCAGTCTTCAGACGCCTTCTTCGGGGTTCCAGATAGATATCCGGTCCCGGCGATGCGCCATAGCTCAGCTCCGCCCACTTTGATATATTGACCCCTCATGAGAACGGGGTACGAGGCAGAATAATCTCTTCCACGGCGCAAAATGAGCCTCGACGCTAGAGAACAGTTCGCAAAGGGCCACGAAGCCCGCGATGTGCAGAATGGAGGCAGGCGTAAGGTGGTGCAGCTGGAGGCCGTAGAACTCCAGGAGCCCCCGGAGAAACGGATGTATTGGAAATCCGAGTCATCTTACCAGATTAGGGACAAAGCATACCCGCTCTCCTTTGGAAGGATCGGGGACGCTCTCCGCTTGCTTTCCGCCCTTATAGGTGGTGAGTCCGGCTCGAGCCGGAACCATGAAGGCTGGGGGAAGAAATCCCTTGGTTTGGAGCGTCACTAGCTTGCTATGCGGGACTGAGCATCTCTCCCAATCCCCAGGCCAAGGGCTGGGAACGCGAGAGGAGGAGCCGCGTCGACTGTCCATGATGGAATGGATTTTTTGTCAGAGGCGCTCCGATGAAAGCTTGCGGAGGGGGGATGGTGTGATTCGGATCTAGATCCTCGTCTCTTTTTATAGGCGGCTCATTTGCGCAGCTAGGGGGGAAAGTGTAAAAATTCCCTGGCTTTTCGCATTCGTTCGGCATGTGGAAGATGGCCATTATTGGGCGTGGAAGCCAAGGAGCGCAGCATTTATAAGAAGCTGGACACTATTCGACAAGTATATGGAATTTGGAGAAGAACCCGCCTCGCAATGCCGAAGACAATCTACGCGCCGGACTCATTGTCATTGAAGCCTGGTTCGGGGGCTACTGAGGGAGTCCCGGATTAGGGGGTGTCCGGATAGCCGAACTATCACCGTCGGCCGGACTCCTGGACTATGAAGTTACAAGATTGAAGACTCCGTCCCGTGTCCGGATGGGACTTTCCTTGGCGTGGAAGGCAAGCTTGGCAATATGGATATGTAGATCTCCTACCATTGTAACCGACTCTGTGTAACCCTAGCCCTCTCCGGTGTCTATATAAACCGGAGGGTTTTAGTCCGTAGGACGAACAACAATCATACCATAGGCTAGCTTCTAGGGTTTAGCCTCTTTGATCTTATGGTAGATCTACTCTTGTACTACCCATATCATCAATATTAATCAAGCAGGAGTAGGGTTTTACCTCCACCGAGAGGTCCCGAACCTGGATAAAAACATTGTGTCCCTTGTCTCCTGTTACCATCCGCCTAGACGCACAGTTCGGGACCCCCTGCCCGAGATCCACCGGTTCTGGAACCGACAATGACCATTACCCTCGATATCACTTCTATCTTTGCTTGCTAGTTGCTTCGTTCTATCGCTATGTTGCGCTACCTATCACTTGTTTACCATGCCTCCCGTATTGCCATGTCAGCCTCTAACCTTTTCACCCTTCCTAGAAAACCGTTGTTTGGCTATGTTACCGCTTTTACTCAGCCCCTCTTATAGTGTTGTTAGTTGTAGGTGAAATTGAAGATTGCTCCATGTTGGAACATGTTTATGTTGGGATATCACAATATCTCTTATTTTAATTAATGCATCTATATACTTGGTAAAGGGTGAAAGGCTCGGCCTTATGCCTGGTGTTTTGTTCCACTCTTGCCGCCCTAGTTTCCGTCATACTGGTGTTATGTTCCTTGATTTTGCGTTCCTTATGCGGTTGGGTGATTTATGGGACCCCCTTGACAGTTCGCTTTGAATAAAACTCCTCCAGCAAGGCCCAACCTTGGTTTTAACATTTGCCACCTAAGCCTTTTTCCCTTGGGTTCTACAGACTCAAGGGTCATCTTTATTTTACCCCCTCCCCCCGGGCCAGTGCTTCTCTAAGTGTTGGTCCGAACTAGAGCCACTTGCAGCGCCACCTCGGGGAAACTTGAGGATTGGTTTTAGTTGTACGTAGTGTTCATCCGGTGTGCCCTGAGAACGAGATATGTGCAGCTCCTATCGGGATTTGTCGGCACATCGGGCGGCTTTGCTGGTCTTGTTTTACCCTTGTCGAAATGTCTTGTAAACCAGGATTTTGAGACTGATCGGGTCTTCCCGGGAGAAGGAATATCCTTCGTTGACCGTGAGAGCTTGTGATGGGCTAAGTTGGGACACCCCTGCATGGTATAAGCTTTCGAGAGCCGTGCCGGCGGTTATGTGGCAGATGGGAATTTGTTAATATCCGGTTGTAGAGAACTTGACACTTGACTTAATTAAAATGCATCAACCGCGTGTGTCGCCGTGATGGTCTCTTTTCGGCGGAGTCTAGGAAGTGAACACGGTCTTTGTGTTATGATTGTGCGTAAGTAGTTTCAGGATCACTTCTTGATCACTTCTAGTTTCTCGACCGTGCCATTGCTTCTCTTCTCGCCCTTATTTGCGTATGTTAGCCACCATATTTTCTTAATGCTTGCTGCAACTCCACCTCATTACCACTTCCTACCCATAAGCTTAAATAGTCTTGATCTCGCAGGTTTTGAGATTGCTGAGTCCTCGTGACTCACCAGATACTATCACAACATTTGCAGGTGCCGATGATACCAGTGCAGGTGATGCAATCGAGCTCAGATGGGAGCTCATCGAAGATCTTGGTCGTTGCTATGTTTCGTTTCATGTTGATCAGTAGTGGAGCCCAGTTGGGACGATTGGTGATCTAGCAGTTGGGTTATCTTCTTTTCTTTTGGCTTCATCCATAGTCGGACTATGTGTGTGCTCTGAATGATGTATGAATTATATGTTCATTGTGTGAAGTGGCGATTGTAAGCCAACTCTTTATCCCTTTCTTGTTCATTACATGGGATTGTGTGAAGATGACCCTTCTTGCGACAAAACCACAATGCGGTTATGCCTCTAAGTCGTGCTTCAACACGTGGGAGATATAGCCGCATCGTGGGCGTTACAAGTTGGTATCAGAGCCATTCCTGACTTAGGAGCCCCCTGCTTAATAGAATAGCTGGCGTTGTTGAGTCTAGAACACAATGTTTTCAGTCTTAGGATTATATATATCGGAGAGTAGGATTCTTTTTACTCCTCAGTCCCTTCATCGCTCTGGTGAGGCCTCTTGATGTAGATGTTTTGTCTTTCCTCTCCTCAAATTTCACTAAAAAAAATTTAGGATCACGCGGGTATCTTGGGATCGTTCGATATTCTTGTGACGAGAACATTGTTCTTGGTGCCTCCTAACATTTAGGGTTGTGGCAGTGTCCCGGGGAGTTGAGCTCCGAGGTGTTATCGTCATAATTTTATCGTTGCAGTTCTGGAATACCTGAGTTTCGCCGACATTGAAAATCTCTTTTATGCAGCTAGTGGTAAGATAACCTCGACGCCACCCAGTACTGGGGAGTTCGGGAGTATTGCGATAGCTCGTATAACGGATGCTTTTTGAAGGTTGAGGTACATGATTTCCGAAGGTTTCTTGGTTATGTGTTGACGGATGGATACATCTTGGATGTAGGAATTGTTAGTTTTGGGTGAGATATATATTGCTTCCCCTGTATCCCCAACACCAGATTGCATAACCAGAAAGTTTCTGGAGTTTATAAGTGGGAATTCAAGTATCTTGTAGGATATCTTTCCAATAGACACATGATACGATATGGGATCTATCATATGTTTGTTTCCGGCTAATTCTGTAAGCCAAATCCTTTGTTTTGTTTTATTTGTGGTATTCGAGTTGCTTCAATGTCAAGTGTTGATTCCATACCTTTCCTAAACGGTGTTCTCATATTGCCATGTGAACACTAATCCTTCTTGTTTACCGAGTTTGTCATCCCAATTCTATTTCCAACCGGTGCGCTTCTCTTCGAGATGATCCCATCATTCTCCCCATCCGCAAGATCAATTCTAAGTTTTCTCAACGGTATTCATTCCATCTGCCGCAAGTTGCCTTTGTTTACCCGCCCTCCCACCCTATTTCTTCAAGGACTCAAAGATATCAAGTCAACTATCCATTTTATCGTGTGAAGTCTCTTCAATTTTTTTCCAATCAATGTTCTTACGCGGTGATTATCATGAAGTCAGCCAGGAGTTTCAGGTTCATCATCCTCCGTTCTCTTTTCTTCTCCGGTGGATCCAATTCAAGCTGTCAGTGTTGATCATATTATTTTCCTCGTATCAAATGCTTTCTCATGCTGGTGCACCTCTTAATCTTTCACTTCTCGCTATTCATTTGTTCTGGAGTGCTGAAGATATCTCACAAGACTTGTGTTTCCATTCTCAATCTGTTCAAATTATTTCAAGGTTGTTATCTCATTTAGGCCATTTAATTCAACCGGCACAATCCCCCCTTTTTCAATCAATCGTTCAACGGTGTTTCCTTTTGAGTGTCCCCTAACCCACATGTCTTTTCCCAGGATCTTACCTAACTCTTCTAATTATCAGGAGCGATTCTCAAATTCATTTCCAAGTTTGACATAAGAATGAATTTTCATCAGTCACATACCTTCTCCAAGGTCGTTTTCAAATTCTTTTCATCTTTGGCTCAACCTTTTTTCTTTTAATCCTTCCGGAGTGTCTCAACAATTCATGGTGGTGTTTATCATCGTCATTCTCGGATTTTGAAGACCGAAGAAGAGTTCCTCTTAAATCCTTACCTGTTCTTCCAGAGATTCATGGTTCTAGCTTTATGCCATCCTCTCATAATTGTTTTTGATTGTGACAATTCTATTCTTACCATCCGGAGCATTTCATGAGTTGTTTCTATTTCTTTCCTCCGAAGGCCATCATGTCATCATTCTTCATTCTCAGCGTGTAGCTATCGTTCTCCAAATCTTACCGGTGCATCATTCAAATATCCTCTAATCAGTTCATGAACTCTTCGTTCTCAGGTATCTAAATCCCCTCAAGTATCTTCATTCGTTTTCCAATTCTTCCCGGTGAATTGTGCCTTTGCTACTTTCATTTTCAATTCTTACGATTGTTCGTTCAAGATTTCACTTCCTTCGTTATCATATTAATTCATTTCTTGTTTCCAAATCCTACCAAAGGTTCCACCAATACCTTCTCAAATTTTTGCTATATCTCTCTTAATCCTTTCTACGAGAATAAGTAGTATGCCAAATCTGTTGCTTGTCATCAATTTAATTGGTGAAGCATACGCATAGGATAATTCTTATTAATGTTTCATCCAAGTGATCTAGATTCTTCTTTCTAGAGTTGTTCATCATGTCACTTTTCCCGGTTCGAGATGTTTCATCTTCTCTTTTCTGGAGTTCCAAGTTTTCCGCTTTATCTCGTCGCGAAGCTCCATCTAAATCATCGCAAAGCTTCACCTGGTGTTTTCAACTTCCCTTCTTTCTATCATCCTTTTATTACCGGAGTTCTCCATGGAGGCTCTACATGGTGGTTCATCAAGGATTCCTTTCATTCTTCAATTGTTCTTCAAGATTTCTCTCGAAGTTATGACCCACCAAGCTATACTCTAAAATAAACATGGTGTTCAACACACATTTTGTTTTGGGGAGTTCAGGTATTCTTCATCTTGCATTCCGAAGTGCAATTCTCTCTATCTTATCTTTTGAGATGGTGTTATGTCATTCTTGATAATTTCCCTTCGCGTTTCATGATTCACAAGTTTTCAAGAGTGACATATTTAAATCCATCATTTTATGTTTGTTCAAGAGATCTTTTCAACGAATCAATCTTTTTGTTGGGGTTATATTGGGTTATATTTCTTCTGTAGCCTTCCCTATGGAATGTAACTATTTGTGGTGCTTATCAATGATCCAATTTTCTCTTCTCATCTCGGTGAAGAAGTTTTTCATCTCTTTGGTGCTCTCAATCAAATCAATGGTTTCCATTAGTGGCCGGTTGAAACCTCATAGTCTTGAGATGTTTTCCATAAGTCCACTTCAAGCTTACTCATTTCGTTGTTGGTTTTCCATCAACTCCATTATAACCTTCTTGGAAGGGTGCTTTCCAAGATCAGTTGTGGCAGAAGTTGGCATTTTCTTCTCCATTCTGTTATTCCAATGATCTATCTTCTATTCTTTTTTCTGGAAGCATTGTGATGTTACTCTCTTCGACCCATCTTCTCATTCTGAATTTGATCTTCCTTGTTCCTTGTTTATCTCGTTTCAACTAGAGTGGTTTCAATTCCTTCTTGTCCATTGTACTTGTCATTCATAGCTTTGCAACCTCCAAGGTTCAAATGGTGTTCCTTGTTTCTATTTTCTACTGCAGTGCTCTCAATTGTGTTCAACTCTGTTGTGTTCTTCTTTCAAGTTTTCAACCTCTCAAGGATCATGGTTTCACTCATTTGTCAAAGAAGCAACTTTGCTTTACCTCTCCTCTTCCTTTTCCGCTTCTCTCTGGTGCCATCCTAGATCTCGGGACAAGATCCTCTTGTAGTGGTGGATTGTTGTAACGCCCTGAGACCGACGCTCCAGAAGACTTCCAGATACTCTGAGTTTCACCGTGTGTTTTGTTTTGTTTGTTGCATCTCTTGCATTGCATCATGTCGTCATGCACCCCTTTTGTAAAAACTCAGATACATAAATTGCATGGATCTTCGATCCATTTAAATCGAGGGAATTCACATGGTGCTTTCGCTTTATAACATATCGTCCCAATATTATTAGGGAGCTATAACAAAGTATTCCATTCTTTCGGAATCACCCATAAACACACTTGCAGTTTAAATTATATGCCTTTCATAATTTCCTTTCCAACCTTCTCCATACCCTATGCCCAATTCTTTCCCTAATCTTTGCTCTTCTCTCTTTTTCTCCTTCCTTTTTTTATGTTTTAGAAGAGAAGTAAGGAGAGAGGGGGCCCAGCAACTGCACACAGTTGGCCCAAGGCCCAGCCGCAGCTTACCTAACCCAACCCAAGCGCTCGCCTCCTCTCCTCTCGATCCCTCGCTCTCTACCTCGTTCCCCTCCCTGCGCTGCCACACGCACGAGAACAGCTCCCGCTACCCTCCTCATCGCCCTCGCACCCCTCGCCCATGGCCTCTCGCCTCCTTTGCTCACAACCGCCTTGGCCGCAAGCACCAGCAGCTCCCCTCGCGCCCCCTGCACTGAGCTCCTCTCCTGTGCTCCTCCCATGGCGCCTGTGCCCGAGCTTTTTCCTCGACCCCGCCACCTCACCAACAGCAGCAGTGTCGCCCCGTCCAGTTCCTCGTCGGTGACCTCCCACTCCAGATCCGCCTCCCACGATCGTGACCAGTGCTGCGCCTCCACGCCGTCTTCCGCGCCTGGCCTCTTCCTCGCCTAGCTAGTGCCCTGCTCCAGCGTCGCCGCCTCTCTTCGTCGCCACCAACAGGAGCTCCAAGCGCCATGGTCTCCCCGAGCTCCGTTGCGCCGTTCATCTCTTCCACTGGCGGATCCAAGTCCTGCGTTGGCCTTGCCGTTTGGATCCGTGCCAAGCTCCGACGACCTCTGCACCCGGGCACAAATCCCCGTCTTCCCGGCGTCCTTCGCGTCCCCTGGCTGCCTCTATCTGCATCGAGCAGTAGCAGCTCATCGCTTACCGCCTCGGCGCCCCTGCAACCCAAGTCCATCGCCACCTCACCGGAGAACCACGTCCTCGCCTGAATCTCTGTCGCCAGCCCCAAGCCCCACCGCTGCTGCCTCCGCTTCATCTGAACTGCGCCCCTGCTTTGCCTTGAACAGCAACAACAGCAACTCACCCGCTTGTCCCCGTGGACTCGATTCAGCCAAATGCCAGGACCCGTGTCGGGGCCGCCTCCCCTTCCCTTCGTTAGATCTGACCTCCTGTTCACGTTGACCGGAAGACTGCAAGAGATTTCTCTGTCTCCTGTTCGTTGCTTGTTGCACGCCAAAACCTCCTCCTGTGCACAAGTTCCCCTCCAGATTTATCAATGCCTCTGTTTGACCCATTTATAACTACACGGTGATGCGCCAAGTACCCCCTCGGATCGTCAAGTTCTACTACACGGAACCGCCAAGTACCACTACGATTGCCGTGTACATCTACGGATCGCCAAGTACCCCTACGCATGGATATGCCAAGTTCGTCTACGACCCGTGAACAACTACCGCCGAATGTACCACTACTTCCACTACCGTCGCCCCGAAGACGTTGGATTCGTCAAGTACCTCTCCGAGACGAACGTGTACAACTACTTCCACTACGACCGCTGCGAGAACGTCTACTTCCTCTACATTGCACCAAACTCGTTCTGCCCAGAAACGCACGCTTCGAAGCTTCGGTTTCATTCCAGAGTTGTGAGGGTTCGTTCAACTATGTCCGTTTGTCTTTTTCATGGACTCGTTCTTCTTCCTTGCGGGATTTCAGGCAAGATGACCATTACCCTCGATATCACTTCTATCTTTGCTTGCTAGTTGCTTCATTCTATCGCTATGTTGTGATGCCTATCACTTCTTTACCATGCCTCCCATATTGCCATGTCAGCCTCTAACCTTTTCACCCTTCCTAGCAAACCATTGTTTGGCTATGTTACCGATTTTGCTCAGCCCCTCTTATAGCGTTGTTAGCTGCAGGTGAAGTTGAAGATTGCTCCATGTTGGAACATGTTTATGTTGGGATATCACAATATCTCTTATTTTAGTTAATGCATCTATATACTTGGTAAAGGGTGGAAGGCTCGGCCTTATGCCTGGTGTTTTGTTCCACTCTTGCCGCCCTAGTTTCCGTCATACCAGTGTTATGTTCCTTGATTTTGCGTTCCTTATGCGGTTGGGTGATTTATGGGACCCCCTTGATAGTTCG
>NC_041389.1:148984317-148994662 GCF_002162155.2 Triticum dicoccoides | reverse complement strand
CTTCTCTAAGTGTTGGTCCGAACTAGAGCCACTTGGAGCGCCACCTCGGGGATACTTGAGGATTGGTTTTAGTTGTACGTAGTGTTCATCCGGTGTGCCCTGAGAACGAGATATGTGCAGCTCCTATCAGGATTTGTCGGCACATCGGGCGGCTTTCCTGGTCTTGTTTTACCATTGTCGAAATGTCTTGTAAACCGAGATTCCGAGACTGATCGGGTCTTCCCGGGAGAAGGAATATCCTTCGTTGACCGTGAGAGCTTGTGATGGGCTAAGTTGGGACACCCCTGCAGGGTATAAACTTTCGAGAGCCGTGCCCGCGGTTATGTGGCAGATGGGAATTTGTTAATATCCGGTTGTAGAGAACTTGACACTTGACTTAATTAAAACGCATCAACCGCATGTGTAGCCGTGATGGTCTCTTTTCGGCGGAGACCGGGAAGTGAACACGGTCTTTGTGTTATGATTGTGCGTAAGTAGTTTCAGGATCACTTCTTGATCACTTCTAGCTTCTCGACCGTTCCGTTGCTTCTCTTCTCGCTCTTATTTGCGTATGTTGGCCACCATATTTGCTTAGTGTTTGCTGCAAATCCACCTCATTACCACTTCCTACCCATAAGCTTAAATAGTCTTGATCTCGCGGGTTTTGAGATTGCTGAGTCCTCGTGACTCACCAGATACTATCACAACAGTTGCAGGTGCCGATGATACCAGTGCAGGTGATGCAACCGAACTCAGATGGGAGCTCAACGAGGATCTTGGTCGTTGCTATGTTTCGTTTCATGTTGATCAGTAGTGGAGCCCAGTTGGGACGATCGGGGATCTAGCAGTTGGGTTATCTTATTTTCTTTTGGCTTCGTCTGTAGTCAGACTATGTGTGTGCTCTGAATGATGTATGAATTATACGTTCATTGTGTGAAGTGGCGATTGTAGGCCAACTCTTTACCCCTTTCTTGTTCATTACATGGGATTGTGTGAAGATGACCCTTCTTGCGACAAAACCACAATGTGGTTATGCCTCTAAGTCGTGCTTCGACACGTGGGAGATATAGCCGCATCGTGGGTGTTACAGTAGATTAGTTTTGGATTGAAAATTTAGGGTTAGGTTTCCGCCGAATTCATCTCGGACCGACCGAGTTGTAGAAAGCGGTCTCACCGATTTGGCTTAGGCCATTGCACATGTGATTCTCGATCTGACCGAGAATTGCAAATCGGTGCGACCGAGATCGATTCTTTGTGAAACCCTAGCAGTCTCGGCGCCACCAAACTGTGACTCGGTCTGACCGAGTTCACTAGTTTAGGTTACAAAATCTGCTTCGGTATCACCGAGTTTACAGATCGGTAGCTCCGAAATGCTTTCTGTGGAAATCTAAAACTAAGTTTTTGGTTCAATTTTTTGCAAAAACCTCTGTGCTTTGTGATGCTCATCCACTCTACCTCATCTATATCTATTCACAAGGTCTGCTGTCAGTAAGTTTGCAAGATGTCTGATCAAAGTGACAGTCAGAACAAGACAGAGGAGCAAGTTTAGGTGAGTGAGGGCACTAGTCCCTCAAGAAGTTATGATGATGGCAGCAGGAGCACACCCAGCAATTTGCCTAAGGCTGCAACTAGGGCAAGGAAGAAGAAAACCTCAGATTCTAAAGATTAGGACTATATTGCTGTTGAGGATGAGGCCACTTCTAAGAAGAAGGTGCTGAAAAAGGAATATGGCACAACTGCAACCACAAAGCCAGGCATGAACAGAAAGGCACCTGCCAGGAGAATTCCCACTTCCAAACCTAGGAAGGTTGCCACTGGTGAAACCATGAAGTTCACCATTGAGTCTGATGAAGAAGTTGCTGGCCAAGATAAGAAGAAGAAGAGAGTCAGAACTACTACTGCCAAAGTCCTTGGCAAGCCCTCTATGAAGAGAAACTCTGATGAGGAAGAAGAAGAGGAAGAGGATGCTGCACCAGCTCCTAAAGCTCAGAAGCTAATGGGAGATGCAATCAAGTCAGGGGCTGCTCCATCTAAGCCCAAAGCTGTTCCCAAGGCTGCTGCACCAGAACCAAAGCCTAAACCCAAGAGGAACACCAGAAACATTCCTGCATCTGAGAAGAACAAGGCCCCAGTGCCTGAAGCTGCTGAAGAAGAAGATTATTCTCTTGTGTTGAGAAAGTTGAAGCCCAAGATTCCTGATCACAATGATGCTCATCCAGTTGCTGAAGACATGCATATCAGAAAGGATGCTGGACTAAGATTGTGGAGACAATCATATCCTTATGCTGTGAGGAGAAGGACAGCAGTTGACTACAGATTTCACACCAAGGAGAAACAGGATTTCTATGAGACTATTTTTCTCGACAAGAAGCCCATTGTGTGTGACATGAGATGGATCAACTGGGAATACATCAAGAAAAATGAAGCTCACTATCCAGGAGTGTATGACAACTTCAAGTCTTGTGGAGTAGATGACTTTGTTGCCCAGAAGCTCACCAAGTGGAATGATGAGCTCATCATGTAGTTTTACTCCACAGCTCACTTCTACCCAGATAGGAAGATTGTCTGGATGTCTGAGGGTACTAGGTACCAATCCACAGTTGAGGAATGGGATGAGTTGATCAATGCCCCAAAGGAATCTGAAGATGACTTGGATGTATATGTAGAGAAGAAGAAAGACCACAACTCTATGGCTCACATGTACAGAGAGATCCCAGACAAAGCTTTGGAAACTCACAAGCTTGGATATGTACACTTTTTGTTGTCTGGTCTGCAAACTATCAATTGGATTCTTAGGCACACATTGCTTCCCAAGTCAGGCGATCACAAGATGATCAAAGGTCATCAACTTGCTGCACTTGTTTGATATACCTCAGAAATTCAAAGTCATGAGCCTGATTGTGGAAACAATCAAGAGAACTGCAGCTAATCAGAAGAGGGCTTGTGGGTATGCTCCACACATTCATGAGCTGATCAACTCAAAGATGGGCACAGGCACATATCTTTTGGATAAGGAGCATCTACCCCTATACCCTAAATTTGAAGACAACACTGTTGAGATGAATGAGGAAGAACCATCATCTGTGCAAGCACATGAAAAGAGAGAGAAAGCAAGGGCAGAGAAAGATGCAAAGATGCCAACTGCTGAAGAGGCATCTCAAGTGTTTCTGAAGAGCAAGCAAGACCAGCTTGGCTACTTGATTGCCTCCACCTTGAGGATTGAGAAGGGCTTGGCCACCCTAACTCAAAACCAGGAGAGCTTGGAGAGAATCATAGAGCAGAAGTTTTATGCACTTGATGTGAAGGTCACAGAAATCCAAACTGCAGTTGAGCAACTTTAGGAGGAAGTGGAGGAGAAGAAGGGCAAGTCTACCACAGATGCATTTGCTAGAGTGCCCAGGGGTCAGAGATATGCTGCAGTGCATGTTCCAGACACCAGAGCTACATCATCTACACCAGCTGCCACAGCCTCAGTGCCCCCAGCTCCAGCACCCACTCCACCAACTCCAGCTACATCAACTGATGCTTTCGTCCTTGGAGTCATCTCTACACCACCACATGAAGACCAAGCCCGAGAGTCGATTAGTACTATGCATTTTTCAACTTTTTGGTAACTTATTGCCAAAGGGGGAGAAGAATGTATAGAACATAGGCTTCGAGAGAGAGTGTTGCTTTTTATCTCTCTTGCTTTTGGTGGTTGAACTTCTTTATGTGTGTGTTTGCTTGATACATTATGCCTTCTGTGAGATACTTGGATGATCATGTGTTTGATCATATGCTACCTTAATGCTTGTTGGATGACATTATCTTTTATATCCTTATATGATCATTCACTTTTCTTGGTGATGAGTGCATGTGTTTAATTATTATCATTTTTTAGCACTCCACCAAGATGTATGTGACATGGAAGAGTGACCCATGATCCTAACTCATTGTGCATTTGCAGTCCAAAGCAAAATTTTAAAATAGTGCACAACTTTAGGGGGAGCTCTTACTTATCACATACTTCTCAAAGCGACCATGTTTTTCAATCTTATTATCATTTGTCGAAGCTTTGATCTATATGTTGTCATCAATTACCAAAAAGGGGGAGATTGAAAGTGCAACTATCCCTGGGTGGTTTTCGTACTAACAACATATAGACAAATATTTCAGGAAAGCTCAATGATTGGCATGGCATGGATGAGAAAAGTGGATCCCTCAAAATGCTAAGGACAAAAGGATTGGCTCAAGCTCATAGCACAAGACTCTACATTTTCTATTTGAGTGATCCAAGATCACATTGAGTCTATAGGAAAAGCCAATACTATCAAGGAGGGATGAGGTGTTTCTTAATGAGTTTCTTGCTCAAAATGCTTAGTGATATGCTCCAAAGCCCTCAACTACTTTCTCACATCCACATATGACCCAAACCAAAAGTCAAACTCGGCCCCACCGAAACCATCTATCCGGCGCCACCGAGTTCAGATGTCATAGCCACTGCCACAAACCCTAGTCTTTTCGGTCTCACCGAGATGGGGTTGCAATCTCTCTGTTTCCCTTCATAACGTTTCGGTCAAGCCGATATGAGTGATTGGTCCCACCGAGATTGCAATGCAAACTCACTGTTTCCTTTTTGTAACGTTTCGGTCTAACCTAGATGAGCGAATCGGTCCCACCGAGTTTGCCTGACCAACCCTCTGTGTGTCCATTACCAAAATCGGTCTCACCAAGTTTGTGTAATCGGTCCCACCGAGATTACGTTATGCCCTAACCCTAACCATATCGTCCCCACCGAGATGACATGTCGGTCCCACCGAAAATCCTAACGGTCACATTATTTCCTAAATTGGTCCGACCGAGTTTCACGATTCGGTCCCACCGAGTTTGGTAAGTTGTGTGTAACGGTTAGATTTTGTGTGGAGGCTATATATACCCCTCCACCCACCCTTCATTCGTGGAGAGAGCCATCAGAATGTGCCTACACTTCCAGCATACATTTTCTGGTAGAAAACCAGCTACACTTGTGCTGAGGTCTAGATCTTCCATTCCTACGACACAAATCTTGATCTCTAGCCTTCCCCATGTTGCTTTCCACTCAAATCTTCTTTCCACCAAATCCAAATCCTGTGAGAGAGAGTTGAGTGTTGGGGAGACTATCATTTGAAGCACAAGAGCAAGGAGATCATCATCAACACACCATTTGTTACTTCTTGGAGAGTGGTGTCTCCTAGATTGGCTAGGTGTCACTTGGGAGCCTCCGACAAGATTGTGGAATTGAGCCAAGGAGTTTGTAAGGGCAAGGAGATCGCCTACTTTGTGAAGATCTACCCTAGTGAGGCAAGTCCTTCGTGGGCGACGGCCATGGTGGGATAGACAAGGTTGCTTCTTCGTGGACCCTTTGTGGGTGGAGCCCTCCGTGGACTCGCACAACCGTTACCCTTCGTGGGTTGAAGTCTCCATCAACGTGAATGTACGATAGCACCACCTATCGGAACCGCGGCTAAAAAATCTCCGTGTAAACATTGCGTTTGCTCCCTCAAACTCCTCCATTTACCTTCATATGAAATTGTTTTACATTCCGCTGCTATACTCTTAGAATTGCATGTGTAGGTTGATTGCTTGACTTTTGCTAAGTTGCTAAAATCTGCCAAGAACTAAAATTGGGAAAAGGCTAGATTTTTATTTGGTCAAGTAGTCTAATCACCCCCCTCTAGACATACTTTCGATCCTACAGGATGAGGTGTTGCTAAATGGACTACTTGCTCAAAATGCTTAGTGATATACTCCAAAACCCTCAACAAATTTCTCACATCCACATATGTCCTAAACCTAAAAGTCAAATTCGGCCCCACCGATTTGATCTATCCGGCGCCACTGAGTTTCATTTGACATAGCCACTACCACAAACCCTAGTTACATCGGTCTCAACGATAGGGATCTCGGTCTCACCGAGATGGGATTGCAAACTCCCTGGTTCCTTTTTTGTAACATTTCAATCTTACCGAAATGAGCAATTCGGTCCCACCGAGTTTGTATTGCAAACTCCCTGTTTCCTTTTCATAACACTTTGATTTCACCGAAGTGAGAGAATCGGTCCCATCAAGTTTGCCTAACCAACCATCTGTGTGCATATTGCTGAAATCGGTCCCACCGAGTTCATGCGATAGGTCACACAGAGATTATGTTATGCCCTAACCCTAGCATATCACTCCCACCGAGTTGACTATATTGGTCCCACTGAAAACTCTAACGTTCATATTTTTACCTGGATCGGTCTGACCGAGTTTGCTGATTCGGTCCCACCGAGTTTGGGAATCTGTGTGTAATGGTTAGATTTTGTGTGGAGGCTATATATACCCCTCCACCCATTCTTCATTCGTGAGGAGAGCTATCAGAATACACATACACTTCCACTACTCATTTTCCGAGAGAGAACCACCTACTCATGTGTTGAGACCAAGATATTCAAATCCTACCACAAGAATCTTGATCTCTAGCCTCCCCCAAGTTGCTTTCCACTCAAATCATCTTTCCACCATAGCCAAAACTGTGAGAGAGAGTGGAGTGTTGGGGATACTATCATCTGAAGCACAATAGCAAGGATTTCATCATCAACACGCCATCTATTACCTTTTGGAGAGTGGTGTCTCCTAGATTGGTTAGGTGTCACTTGGGAGCCTCCGTTAAGATTGTGGAGTTGAACCAAGGAGTTTGTAAGGGCAAGGAGATCGCCTACTTCATGAAGATCTACCCTAGTGAGGCAAGTCCTTCGTGGGCGATGGCCATGATGGGATAGACAAGGTTGCTTCTTCATGGAACCTTCATGGGTGGAGCCCTCCGTGGACTCGCGCAGCCGTTACCATTCATGGGTTGAAGTCTCCATCAACGTGGATGTACGATAGCACCACCTATCGGAACCATGCCAAAAATCTCCATGTTAACATTGCGTTGGCTCCCTCCAAACTCCTCCCATTTATTTCTTGCAAGTTGCATGCTTTACTTTCCGTTGCCCATATACTCTTTGCATGCTTGCTTTAATTGTATTGAGATTGCTTGACTTGTGCTAAGTTGCTAAAATCTACCAAGAACTAAAATTGGGAAAAGGTTAAGTTTTCATTTGGTCAGGTAGTCTAATCACCCCCCTCTAGACATACTTTCGATCTTACAAGTGGTATCAGAGCTTTGGTCTCCATTTGCCTTGATTTCCATAGCTTTGGTGATCATAGCCTTGGTTTCACAACCTAGGAGAGTATGGCGTCTAGCGAGGGAAATTACCACCGTAGAGGTTCTTACTTTGATGGTACTAATTTTGCTAGTTGGAAAGATAAGATGAAAATGCATATTCTTGGACATAACTTCGCCGTTTGGGCTATTGTGTGTATTGGTTTGCAAGGTGAATTATTTGATGGGAGAGAACCAAACCATGAAGCTACCGCGAAAGAATTGAAGATGTTGCAATACAATGCTCAAGCTTGCGTTATCCTCTTCAATGGATTGTACCCCGAAGAATTCAACAAAATCAGCCGTCTTGAGAATGCAAAGGAAATTTGGGATACTTTGATTGATATGCACGAAGGTACCGACTCCGTCAAGGAATCCAAGTTGGATGTGCTTCAAAGTCAACTTGACAAGTTCAAAATGAAGGATGGTGAAGGTGTCGCTGAAATGTACTCTAGGCTTGCTGTCATCACAAATGAGATTGCCAGCTTAGGGTGAAGAGGTGACCGACAAATTCATCATCAAGAAGATCTTGAGAGCCTTGGATGGAAAATATGATACCGTGTGCACATTGATCTAAATGATGCCAAATTACAAAGATCTCAAGCCAACCGAAGTCATTGGAAGAATTGTTGCTCATGAGATGTCACTCAAGGACAAAGAAGAGCTTCACAACAAATCTAGTGGTGCTTACAAAGCCTCATGTGATGCTCCTACATCATCAAATGAGAAACAAGCCTTCAATGAAGAACTGAGCTTAATGGTGAAGAACTTCAACAAATTCTACAAGAGTAGAAGCAAGGAAAGAGGTTCCAAGTCAAGGTCCTACAATGACAAAAGATCTTCTAGCCGTGAGCGAAATTTCTACAATTGTGGAAGACCCGGACACTATTCCAATGAGTGTACGGCTCCCTACAAAAGAAGAGAAGACTCGCCTAAAAGGAGAAGCAAAAAGGAAGAATCACCTCCAAGAGAGAGGAGTAAGATGATTGCTATGAATGAAGAACCTTTCAAAGAAGCAAGGATTCGGAAAGGAAGGACAAGTCATCAAGGAGCTACACAAAACGAAGACATCAAGCTCATGTTGGTGAATGTGTATCCAGCTCCGACTCTGACCACCACTTCGAGATAAGTTATCACTCCGACTCCGAATATACTCAAGATGAAGGTGTTGCCAGTCTAGCACTTGTGTCAACAAACTCCTCTGACATATTTGTCTCACCAAATGAAGGAATTGGACGATGCTTCATGGCTAAAGGCCCCAAGGTATCACACCCCGAGTATGTTGATTTCAATACTGATGAAGATGATTTGCTAGGTGATGATGATTTACTTGTTGACAACTCTAGTGATGAATACTATGATGAAACATCAATTAATCATGTTAATCAAGATAAAACCAATGACAATGATAAGAAGGAGATTGAGCTTCTATCTAAAGAACTTAACACTCTTAAGTTAGATCATGAAACTACTTTAGAAGATCATCGAGAACTTTTAAAAACTCATGGGAAGTTACGCTTCGAAAAGCTCAATCTTGAGCAAGAGCATGGGTTCTTAAAGGCCATCAATGATGATCTTCGGAAGAAAAGTTCTTCTTACATTGCCAAGCATTTACTCTTGTCTACATACATGCCACAAGTGAAATCTAGCAACAAGAACAAGAAAGATTCTTCTTCTAGTAGTAACAACAATCATGCTAAATCTAATATTGTTGCTTCTAGTAGTTCTCTTGATTCCACTAATGACTCTCTTAGCCAAGTTACACTTGAGCAAGAAAATAGCTTATAGAAGGGAAGTATAGAGAAAGGTGTTTACAAAAGCCTTGCCGGAAATAAGCAATTTGAGGAAATTGTACACAAGCAAGGAAGGCACCGGAAAGAATAAATGTGTTCGTTTTGAACGAAAGTTCAATGCCAAAGGAGTTGAGTGGGAAGAAGATCAATACCCCAAGACGAAGTTTGTTCCTCAACAAGAGAAGTATGACCCTACTTCCTTCAAGGGGACACAAGCTCAAGATGATCTTCCACCACAAGACCACAAGCTAAAAGGCAAGGACAAGCTTCAAGAGGAGATTGATGCATTTTAAGATGCTCCGAAGCCTTGGTCAAGTGGGTTCCCAAGACTACATCAAGTTCTACTTCATCAAGTACATCTAGAACTCCAAGGATTCCCATCAAGATGATGTGGATCCCGAAGAAGAAGAACTAGAGAGTTCTTGAGGGTGACTCCGCCAATATACTTCACTCATCTATTTTGGCAAGGACAAGTGCAAACAACTTCCACATATTGCATTAGTTCAAGGAGTCTGAGGGAGTCCTGGACTAGGGGGTGTCCGGATAGCCGAACTATCATCTTCGGCCAGACTCCTAGACTATGGAGATACAAGATTGAAGACTCTGTCCCATGTCCGGATGGGAGATACGGATATTGTAACGCCCCGGATCCGATGCGCCAGGTGTCTGCCAGTTATTCATCGGCGTTGCCATGTCATTTGCTTGCGTGTTGCACTTTTCCATGTCATCATATGCATTTCATATCATGTCATCATGTGCATTTCATTTTGCATACGTGTTCGTCTCATGCATCCGAGCATTTTTCCCGTTGTCCGTTTTGCAATCCGGCACTCATATGCCCTCCGGCGTCCCCCTTTTGTCTCTCGTTGTGAGCGGGTGTTAAACTTTCTCGGAATGTCCCGAGGTTTGCCAAGCGGCCTTGGTATAGCACTAGTAGACCGCCTGTCAAGTTTTGTGCCATTTGGAGGTCGTTTGATACTCCAACGGTTAACCGGGTAACCGCAAAGCCCTCTTTTGTTGCAGCCCAACACCCCTTCCAAAGTGGCCCAAAACACAACAAACTCCCCTCCATGCTCTCGGTCGTTCGATCACGATCGTGTGGCCGAAAACCGCACCTCATTTGGAGCCTCCTAGCTCCCTCTACCTATAAATATGTGTCCCTCCCGGATTTTTCGCGCAGTCCAACCCTAGCCCTCTTCCCCCGCCGCCACCGGACATGTCCAACTCCGGTCGGACACGTCCAGCTTCCACCTCACTCCGGCGAATCACGCACCGCCACGTCACCCCGCCGCCCCTCTCCTCCAACCGCGGCTCGCCACGTGTCCCCGCGGCCCTCCTCTCTCCACCGCGCCGCCGCGGGCCCGCCGAGC
>NC_041389.1:148982137-148983931 GCF_002162155.2 Triticum dicoccoides | reverse complement strand
CGACCTCGCCGGAGCTCCTCCGTGCGCCGCGCCGCCGAGCCCATCCGGCCGCCGCCCGATCCCTGCCGCCCTTCGCCGGCACTCGCCGCCGTGCCTCCCCGAGCGCCGCCCGGAGCCCTCCGGCCCAGCGCGCCGCCGACCACGCCCGCCTCCGGCCTGATCCGGTCCGGGGCCATCTCCCCGTGCCGCCCTCGACCTCCCGAGGCCATCTCCGGCGATGCTCCGGCCATCATCGTTTTTCGTGCGAAGGTTGACTTTCCCCCTCTGAAAATTCTGCCAAGTCCCCGAATCTGTGACTTTATCATGCCTTGTTCATCGCATTATATCTCTGCATCCGTAGCTCCGTTTCGTGCATGTAATATGTCAAATTGTTCGTCTCAACGAGTACTTCATTTCGTTCCATTGCATCATGTTCATTTGAGGTCATCTTGATGCCTGAATCATCGTTGCAAGAGTGCATGTTGCTGTTAATCTGCTGAAACTGTTATAACATGCTCATTTGTCATTTTTGCCATGATTGATGTGTGCATCCTACGAGGTTGATGTCTACATGTGTTTTGATCTATGCCATGTCATCTTTCCAGAGGTGCTATCCATGTATTTTTGTGATTTGTGTGCTGAGTGCATCGAGCTTGCTAAGTAGGGTACTTGCTGTTGCTGATTTCAGTCCCTGTTCTGCTATTATTTTTATGCCATGTAAACTTGATGCTACAGAGAGATCCATGCTTATTTTGAGATACTTCAATAAGGATGTTTTGTACATATGGTTATTCTCTATCCATCCATGCAACTGGTAGCATTTATAGCTTGCTGTAGATTGTTCATATCTTGTTCCAAATTTGGTAAATGATGTTGTTGTCAGCCTGTTAACATGAAGTTCAGTTTTGCCATGTGATTTCCTAAGTGATCCGTGCACCCTATGAACTTGATCTTGACATGGTTTGCTTCATAAACATGTCTTCTTACTGTTGGTTGCCTTGCCATCCCATGTATTGCTCTGTAGTGAGTGGTTCAAGCTCTCCAACATGCCTACTTATTGTTGTTCCTGCCATGTATGAATCTGTCATATAACTTGCCATGTTTACATGGATGCCATCATTTCTTATGATCCTTTTTGGCTCATTGTCACAGCCCCAGATCAGCCCTTGTTTGTTTTTGCTTTAGCATCCATGCAACATGTTTAAATTTTATGAAATTTGAAATGGGGATTGCTCAAACCCTAGCATTAAAGGAATTCACTAGGTTCATCCTAAAATACTTTCAAGTAAGTCCAAAGGGCTTTCAAAAATGTTCATGATTTTTGACAAAGGTGAAAAGCCTCTACCAAAAATGATGCCAATATTTTTGGGCCATTATGGATTTTTGAATAATCCATATTGTATTTGAATTGGGGCATTTAAATACTATTAATATTTTTAAATGCTCCAACAATTCTGAAAATAGTTAAGGGCCTCTGTAATAATTCATTTAATGGTCACAATTATTTGCAGGATTTATTAAAATGATTTGTGCTATAAACTAAATTAGAAACAAAACTACAGAAATAGAAAAGAGAAACAAAATAGAAAAAAAAGGGGAAGAGAAACCTTACCTGGCGCCACCACCGGCCCAGCTCCCCCCCCCCACCTGGCCGGCCCAGCCCACCTCCTCCCCCTTGTCTTCTTCCTCCCCTCGCACCGAAGCAGCTCGGTGGCGAGCGCCGATGCCGCCTCGGCCACCTTCTGCTTCCACCGAGGCGTTCCCGAGCCTCCCCCTCACGCCACGGAGACGCCCTCGCCCCCTGCACCTCCCCTC
>NC_041389.1:148972655-148980774 GCF_002162155.2 Triticum dicoccoides | reverse complement strand
GAGCGGAGCTCGCCGCCACCGACGCCGATTGCCGCAGCCACCGTGCTCCCCACGCCTCACCGACGCCCCAGGGAGCTCCGCCTCGACCCCCTCCTTCCTCCCCACCGACCCACGGCCCTCCGGAAGCCCTGCAACACCGCCACCATCGTCGTTCCGTCGCCGGCCACCGAAGCTCCCCTCCGTCGATTCGCCGGACCCCGTGCCTCCCCTGCCTCGCCAGCAGCACCAGAAGAACCGCGGTGAGCCGCTGCATCGTTTCCCCCATGCCTCTTTGCTTAATTCACCCCCTAGCCGCTTCCTCCACCGGAGCCGAGACGCTCCGCCGCACGGGCTCGTCGCCGGTGAAGCCCCGGTGACCAAATGGTCCCACGCCTGCGTCCGTTGCACTCGTTGCGTCCCGTAGAGTAAAACTAGCGCGACCACTATCTTGTTTGCACACCGCAGCGCCGGTCCCGCGAACCCCCGAGCTCCGGCCGCCGCCGGGGTCGATGCCGCGCTCAACTCCGGCCACCCCACGCCCTCTCGTGGGTCCCCCTGGATGCGCGGGAGCAAGGGCCATCCCCTGGTGCCCTCAGCGCGACCAGCCGCGGGCCGTAGCGCCGTCCCGAGCAACTCCGGCGAGGTCTCGCCATCGCCGTGGTCGCCGGCGTCATTCGCCGATGTGGCCACTTAATTAGGGGCTAATCACCCTATGAGCCACTGCCATGTGGGCCCCTGCGCCTAATTAGGATTAGTATTTTTTCTGTTAGTTAACTAACCACATGGGCCCCACCCGTCAGCTTTGACCACGCTGACATGGACGTTGACCGACCCCACACGTCAGTATTGACCTGCTGACGTGTCTGTTGACCCGGTCCCACCTGCCATTGACACTAACCAGCCTCAGTCACTGACCAGTGGACCCCACTGGTCAGGTTTGACCACCAGCAGCGTCTGTTGACTGCTGACGTCACAGTGACGTGGTGCTGACGCCATAATTCATTTTCTGGAATTATTTTAATTCTAAATATTCAGGAAATTCCAGAAAATGCCTAAAACTTCTAAAATTCATAGAAAATTAACCGTAACTCCAAATTAAATAATTTATATATGAAAAATTATCAGAAAAATTCAAGGAATCCATCTGTACCATTTTCATGCATGTTAGAACAACTTATAGGTGCTGTTTAGCACAAATCAACTAAATGGCATTTGAATAATCACATATGGAGTTTGAATTTGAATCTTATATTCAAACCAACTTCATTTAATCTGTTGCTAGTTGCATTAGCTCAAAACACATTCATATTGTCATGTCATGAGCATGCATCATATTGTGCATTGCATTGATTGTGTTCCTTTCTGTATTGCCGGTATTTGTCCCCTCTCGATAGACGTGATACCGATGATGTGATCGTTGACACTGATGAAGACTCAATGTTATCTTCAGAAGTGCCAGGCAAGCAAAACCCCCTTGTTCATTCCGATAAAATCCCACTCTCTCGCTCCTGCTCTCTTTTACTGCATTAGGACAACAACGACATATTTGTTACCTGTTGCGGTAGCTGAACCCCTTTATCCTTTGCATGACCTGTCATTCCACAGTAAATAGATGAAACCCACTAGTATGAGTAGGAATTGTTTGAGCCCTGTTGTGCCTACTCATTCATGCTTGTTTGTCATGCCTGCTACTGCTTAGAGTTGAGTCAGGTCTGATTCATCGGGGATGAATCAGAGGCGTGTGAACATGTCCTACTGTGTGTGAGCTAAGTGTGTGAACACGATTTGGTAAAGGTAGCGGTGAGAGGCCATGTAGGAGTACATGGTGGGTTGTCTCATTGCAGCCGTCCTCAGGAACTGAGTTCTGTGTTTGTGATCCATGATTCAGCTACTACCATACATTGGGCCCTGAAATATGACCCCGCTCGACTTCTTATTCACCCTAGTCCTCTGTCCAGGAGTTGCAAGTAGTTTCTGGTGTTTGTAGCTTACTGGAGGCCGTGGACAGCGCTGACCGTAGTGGTGGGCTGTGATGCGGTAGGTACGTGGCACGGTGTACCGGATGCCCGTTTGGTATCTCGGGAACCCTGTTCACATCGTTTGGGGCTGTGAGCGAAACTCCGGCCGGATCTCCTCATGGATGGAACCCGAATAGGCGATAAACCTGGACTAGAGACTTGAGTGTTTAGGTAGGTCGTGGTCTACACCCACGTCGGCTTTCGCTTGAAGTCTGCCGAGCACATGTCGTGTGCAGACGCTAAGTGGTGGAAACATGTATGAAGAAGTACACCCCTGCAGGGTTAACATCATCTATTCGAATAGCCGTGTCCGCGGAAAAGGACTTCTGGGTTGCTTATATCAGTTCATAGACAAGTGAAAGTGGATACTCTAAAATACGCAAGATAAGCGTGAGTGCTATGGATGGCGTTCTCATAGGGAGACGGGAGCGGATCCATAGTGGTGTATTGATATGGTGAATATGTGGACTCGTGTGCGCCACCTCAAAAGAGTCGCTTGCAGTCGTAGTTTAGGATAGCCACCGAGTCAAAGCTGGCTTGCTGCAGTTAAACCCCACCACCCCTTTGTTGATAATGATGCATATGTAGTTAGTTCTGATGTAAGTCTTGCTGGGTACATTTGTACTCACGTTTGCCTATTTTATGTTTTTGCAGAGAGACTTCAGTCTCACTAGTAGTTCCGCTTGGACTTCGACGTTTAGCTTGTTACCTCAGCTACGATCTTGTGCCCTCGGCAGTATCTGGTAGATAGTCAGGCTTCTCAGCCTTTTTCATTTATAGTTGTCTGTACTCAGACATGATAGCTTCCGCTTGTGCTTTGACTTGTATACTCTGAATGTTGGGTCATGAGACCTATGTTTGTAATATCTCGCTCCTCAGAGCCTAATGAATAAATACTTGAGTCATAGAGTCATGTTGTGATGCCATGTTGTGTTTGCACATATCGAGCATATTGTGTGTATGTTATTGAAATGCTTGGTATGTGTGGGATCTGACTATCTAGTTGTTTATCCTTAGTAGCCTCTCTTACCGGGAAATGTCTCCTAGTGTTTCCAATGGTAGCTTGCTACTGCTCCGGAACACTTAGGCTGGCCGGCATGTGTCCTTCTTCGTTCCTGTGTCTGTCCCTTCGGGGAAATGTCACGCGATGAATACCGGAGTCCTGTTAGCCCGCTACAGCCCGGTTCACCGGAGTCCTGCTAGCCCAGTGCTACAGCCTGGATTCACTCGCTGATGACCGACACGTTCAATGCTGGGTCATGGATGCCTGTCCCTGTAAGTCTGTGCCACTTTGGGTTTACGACTAGCCATGTCAGCCCGGGCTCCTTATCATATGGATGCTAGCGACACTGTCATATACGTGTGCCAAAAGGCGCAAACGGTCCCGGGCAAAGGTAATGCGACACCCGTGGGGATACCGTGCGTGAGGCCGCAAAGTGATATGAGGTGTTACATGCTAGATCGATGTGGCATTGAGTCGGGGTCCTGACAGCGTTGGTATCAGAGCTTGACTGCCTGTAGGATTACCAAGCCAAACCGGTCGAAGTTGAGTCTAGAAATTCTTTAGTTATATAAGGGAATTGATTGTGGGATGGAACGTAAGGCTCTTTTTACTCCTTATACCTCATGCCCTTCTGATCTGAGTCATCTTATCTTTCCTGCGAGGATTAAGAACTAGGCTATCTCTTCTTTCTATTAGGATCACGTGTTACTAATCAGTCGACTTATAAGATTGTTGGATTTAAGTCTCAGTTCAGTTCCTACTACTTCCGTATGTTAACTGTTGATCTCGGAACCTTGATATTGTGCTTCTGAGTGGTTATGCCACCATTTTTGTGATTGTCTCAAATCTTTTTGAGCAATTATAGTCGTTATGCTGTCCGAGTCATCCCAGGTTTCTAAATAGTTTGAAGCAATTTGCAAATCCCTTCCTTCTGTTTCCGATGTTCCCATGGGCCAGATTAACCACACTAATCGGTGTGTTGAGGTAATTATTGCCTCGACATATATGTTGGAATTATTATTATGACCCTAAGTGCTTAGGGGATCATCTAGTGGTCTAGCCATGATTTGTGTCCTAGTGTGAAGATTCTGGCCTTTATTCTCGGAAGCATCCCGTGATGCTACTTAGTAGTAGGTATTCTACTCCTGGGTTCTGAACCCGAGATTCACTCTACCTACTTCATGTGGATAGTAATTGCTAGTGCCTTTAGGATATTAGTAACCTTTGCGATAGTCCTTGAAGTCCGTGGTATCTTCTTCTTCCAAATACCATGAACTACTTATGGCAGATGTTTATTGGATCAAAAAAAAAGATCACAATTAGAGTACTCTTGAGGAGATCTCCATTCATAAATCGTGACTCTGCCAGTCCTACCTCTCTGCATGGGTTATCTGGAAGAAATGTTGAATTCGTTCGACATGCCAAACCATGCATCCACAACTCAGAAAATCGTATGTTCCTTTGAGTTGTTCTCTTTAGTTGCATTCTGACCCTCGTCTATCAATTGATAGTCAAGAGTATGCGTGTGTTCGTTTATTGATGCCTATTACTCTTGTGGTCCGTCAAGCCATTCTATTCCGGAATGACTAGGAGAAACAAACTCCAGTACCTCTTCCATATCTAGGATTGGGTCAAAGTAGTTGTACTCTGCAGATCAAGTTGCTAACCCAACTTTTGTTCTGTTCTACCTTGGAGTATTACCATCTTTATATCAAGAATTTCATGAGAATTGCACCACCTTTTGTGAATTCTTGACATAGTGATACTTATCGCCATCCTTTTTCATTCCTCGGTTCCGTGTTGTCGCAACCGGAACGCCGACAAATGAATTGTGATGTGTGAAATCAATACTGCCAGCAACTCTGTTGCTTGGTAGTTAAAGGATAATAATTTCATTCCTAGTATGTTGGTTTTCGAATCATCCTTCTAATACTGATCGTGCTACCTAGTCCTTATTTCGGTGCACCTTTCGATTGATGAGTTAGGATCTTGTCAAGTCCTCACTCATTTGATCATATCGTCTTGCCCTCAAAAGCAAGATTGTTCTCGAGCTTAGTAACATACCGGTGGTTCGTGACTTTCCAAATATCTTCTTGGAGGTGTTACCGGGTTGTCACCTGACCGCTATGTTGAGTTCGTGATCAAGTTGGTTTCTTGTGAACCACCTTCTCTCCAAAAATCTGTGTTGGATATCCCGGAGCTAGTTGGTTAAGCTAGACAACAACTTGGAGAGTTGGAAGATAAAAGCTTGCCTGACTTAGTTCGTTCCAAAGGGATATTCTTGTGTAGTGTGTGTTGAAGAAAGATGATATCTTCATCGATTGGTCCTTGTGATCAGTTGCTGGATCTATTGTCCTATCAATCCTTTGATTTGAGTGTGGGCTATCGTCAAATCAAATCAGTACCAACGATGCTCGTAATGTTGTCTTATTCGTGGTTGATCCCTCGAGCATACACCATTATATCTTTTGGGTCTGACCAATGCTATCACTTGTTCACTTAACTATGGAATTCCTTTTAAAAGGAAACCCAGATGAATTGTTGTTGTGCCCATTGACAACATCCTTGTCTTCTCCATAATTTTGCTGAACATTAAGCTAGTGTTGGAAACTTTTGAAAGCATTTATTCATGCTAGCTCATGAAGCATATGTTTGGATGAAGGTAGTGACTTCCTTTAATTCATGTGCATCTGATGCAAGTTGCCGCCGTGGATTCGAGAAAGTCAATGTTGCTTTCTTTGGAATCATTCCAAATCAGTCATGCACACGTGCGAAGAATGCTGTGGTTTGAAGACTTGCAACCTTCAATCTATATGTATCCCTAGCACACCAATCCACTGATTGATTTGTTCAAGGAGAAGGAGTTCCTTCATAAGAGCTAATCCGGACTTATGAAAGAACTTCGATACCCTCGTTGATGGTTCCCCCTCCTGAACTCGGTAGTGTTTTATTACAAGACTACCACGTGGTCATGCTTGTCTGGGACAACGTGTTCACATGTTTGTAGCAGAACCAGCTCATGTTTTGGAGCTTGCTATCGTAGTTCATTTCCCGAGAATCTCGCAACGTCATCTCGTCGATTTGTGTTGCAAACTTTCATTTTTCTTCCTAAGACTCGATGAGCCTGGAATATCCTAACACCAACCAGAGCTGAATCTCAGGCAGATATGATGGTTGGAACATTTCCCTAAGAACTATAATATTGGTCTCTCGATAACCGGTAAGGTGGATGTCGTGGCCAACACACCCATCCGGTAGACCTATTATTATAGTATCTTGTTTGAGGAAGTTGGCCACCCCCCCCATAGGGATTTCGTAGGATTTACTCCCTAGTTGCCCCTATGGATTTCTGTGTTCCATAGTCCGACCTTTTTACTTGATGTCTTAGATATCAAACCATATCTATGAATGGGTTATACTAGCACATCAAGGAGAACATTAGAAGCAGGGTGCTAAATGTCTCTCGGTCGATCATCCAGATTTTGTTCCTTGGCTTCGCTAAGATGAAATCTGAGAAGTGTTATCTTCCTTTGCATCTGCATCCTCCATCATCATTCATCATGGTAGCAAGTTGTGTTGCCAGGATCCTTGACACGGATGTTGGTAAAACCTTGATGATTGTGGAAATGCTCAAGTTCTTGAGAGCACGCACAAGCACTACGTGTTATCATCATCTCTAACTGGGATTCCTCTCAGTTTCCTCGGCAAATGCTATGACCTTTTCAAGCAGTGAATTCACTCTCTTTTGTTGGGTTCTTCCCCCGTTACCAGAATCATTCCCAGCATTTGCATTTTGTTCCTAGCTTGCACCGCCAATGTGCCATTCTACCATGGGTCTCTTCCATTTCCGGTGATAAGCAAAATCATCCATTACGTTGTCTTCAACAAGGTAATCCACATCATCCAAGTCCAAGTATGCCATTCTACCGACCCCGCCAATCGATTGCTGTGATTTGCCTTAGGCTGATATAGAGAGTCTTAACAATCTCTATATCAAAGGTAATTCTTTTTGCCACTTAAGATAATAATCTACGAATCACCCCCCCTCCAGGATGTTTCGTCGTGGTATCATGGCAACTCAACTCCTCGCTACGTTGACAATCGTTTACCACCTTCCTAGGTGTGGAATTGTTGTCTACCTAGTGAACCTTCGTCATCCGTTTCTTTCCACCCCTCTTGATGTGTATCTCGTGTCTCAACCCGAGAGATGGTTCTATGTCTCATTCCGGAAGTTAATCCTGAGTTGTTCGATCTTCGAGAAGACCGATCCTTCCAGAGTTTTCCTTTCCTCTCCTTGTCATGATTAGCTGGAGTTCTCAGAGCAAGACGACAAGACAAAATGGTGTTCAAACCAACGTTCATTTGAAGTGCACCCTGGATCGTGAAGATTATACTAGCTTGCGTTTCCCCTTCACCCTACCCTACGCTTGAATCTCGGGACGAGATTTTTGTTTAGTGGGGGTGAGCTGTCACAGCCCCAGATCAGCCCTTGTTTGTTTTTGCTTTAGCATCCATGCAACATGTTTAAATTTTATGAAATTTGAAATGGGGATTGCTCAAACCCTAGCATTAAAGGAATTCACTAGGTTCATCCTAAAATACTTTCAAGTAAGTCCAAAGGGCTTTCAAAAATGTTCATGATTTTTGACAAAGGTGAAAAGCCTCTACCAAAAATGATGCCAATATTTTTGGGCCATTATGGATTTTTGAATAATCCATATTGTATTTGAATTGGGGCATTTAAATACTATTAATATTTTTAAATGCTCCAACAATTCTGAAAATAGTTAAGGGCCTCTGTAATAATTCATTTAATGGTCACAATTATTTGCAGGATTTATTAAAATGATTTGTGCTATAAACTAAATCAGAAACAAAACTACAGAAATAGAAAAGAGAAACAAAATAGAAAAAAAAGGGGAAGAGAAACCTTACCTGGCGCCACCACCGGCCCAGCTCCCCCCCCCACCTGGCCGGCCCAGCCCACCTCCTCCCCCTTGTCTTCTTCCTCCCCTCGCACCGAAGCAGCTCGGTGGCGAGCGCCGATGCCGCCTCGGCCACCTTCTGCTTCCACCGAGGCGTTCCCGAGCCTCCCCCTCACGCCACGGAGACGCCCTCG
>NC_041389.1:148965632-148972242 GCF_002162155.2 Triticum dicoccoides | reverse complement strand
TCTCGCGCACAGCACCGAGCGGAGCTCGCCGCCACCGACGCCGATTGCCGCAGCCACCGTGCTCCCCACGCCTCACCGACGCCCCAGGGAGCTCCGCCTCGACCCCCTCCTTCCTCCCCACCGACCCACGGCCCTCCGGAAGCCCTGCACCGCCGCCACCATCGCCGTTCCGTCGCCGGCCACCGAAGCTCCCCTCCGTCGATTCGCCGGACCCCGTGCCTCCCCTGCCTCGCCAGCAGCACCAGAAGAACCGCGGTGAGCCGCTGCATCGTTTCCCCCATGCCTCTTTGCTTAATTCACCCCCTAGCCGCTTCCTCCACCGGAGCCGAGACGCTCCGCCGCACGGGCTCGTCGCCGGTGAAGCCCCGGTGACCAAATGGTCCCACGCCTGCGTCCGTTGCACTCGTTGCGTCCCGTAGAGTAAAACTAGCGCGACCACTATCTTGTTTGCACACCGCATCACCGGTCCCGCGAACCCCCGAGCTCCGGCCGCCGCCGGGGTCGATGCCGCGCTCAACTCCGGCCACCCCACGCCCTCTCGTGGGTCCCCCTGGATGCGCGGGAGCAAGGGCCATCCCCTGGTGCCCTCAGCGCGACCAGCCGCGGGCCGTAGCGCCGTCCCGAGCAACTCCGGCGAGGTCTTGCCGTCGCCGTGGTCGCCGGCGTCATTCGCCGATGTGGCCACTTAATTAGGGGCTAATCACCCTATGAGCCACTGCCATGTGGGCCCCTGCGCCTAATTAGGATTAGTATTTTTTCTGTTAGTTAACTAACCACATGGGCCCCACCCGTCAGCTTTGACCACGCTGACATGGACGTTGACCGACCCCACACGTCAGTATTGACCTGCTGACGTGTCTGTTGACCCGGCCCCACCTGCCATTGACACTAACCAGCCTCAGTCACTGACCAGTGGACCCCACTGGTCAGGTTTGACCACCAGCAGCGTCTGTTGACTGCTGACGTCACAGTGACGTGGTGCTGACGCCATAATTCATTTTCTGGAATTATTTTAATTCTAAATATTCAGGAAATTCCAGAAAATGCCTAAAACTTCTAAAAATCATAGAAAATTAACCGTAACTCCAAATTAAATAATTTATATATGAAAAATTATCAGAAAAATTCAAGGAATCCATCTGTACCATTTTCATGCATGTTAGAACAACTTATAGGTGCTGTTTAGCACAAATCAATTAAATGGCATTTGAATAATCACATATGGAGTTTGAATTTGAATCTTGTATTCAAACCAACTTCATTTAATCTGTTGCTAGTTGCATTAGCTCAAAACACATTCATTTTGCCATGTCATGATCATGCATCATATTGTGCATTGCATTGATTGTGTTTCCTTCTGTGTTGCCGGTATTTGTCCCCTCTCGATAGACGTGATACCGATGATGTGATCGTTGACACTGATGAAGACTCAATGTTATCTTCAGAAGTGCCAGGCAAGCAAAACCCCCTTGTTCATTCCGATAAAATCCCACTCTCTCGCTCCTGCTCTCTTTTACTGCATTAGGACAACATCGATTCATCTGTTACTTGCTGCGGTAGCTGAACCCTTTTATCCTTTGCATGACCTGTCATTCCACAGTAAATAGATGAAACCCACTAGCATGAGTAGGAGTTGTTTGAGCCCTGATGTGCCTACTCATTCATGTTTGTTTGTCATGCCTGCTATTGCTTAGAGTTGAGTCAGGTCTGATTCATCGGGGATGAATCAGAGGCGTGTGAACATGTCCTACTGTGTGTGAGCTAAGTGTGTGAACACGATTTGGTAAAGGTAGCGGTGAGAGGCCATGTAGGAGTACATGGTGGGTTGTCTCATTGCAGCCGTCCTCAGGAACTGAGTTCTGTGTTTGTGATCCATGATTCAGCTACTACCATACATTGGGCCCTGAAATATGACCCCGCTCGACTTCTTATTCACCCTTGTCCTCTGTCCAGGAGTTGCAAGTAGTTTCTGGTGTTTGTAGTATGCTGGAGGCCGTGGACAGCGCTGACCGTAGGGGTGGGCTGTGATGCGGTAGGCACGTGGCCGGGTATACCGGGCGCCCGTTTGGTGTCACGGAACCCTGTTCACATCGTTTGGGGCTGTGAGCGAAACTCCGGCCGGATCTCCTCATGGATGGAACCCGAATAGGGATAAACCTGGACTAGAGACTTGAGTGTTTAGGTAGGTCGTGGTCTACACCCACGTCGGCTTTTGCTTGAAGTCTGCCGAGCACATGTCGTGTGCAGACGCTAAGTGGTGGAAACATGTATGAAGAAGTACACCCCTGCAGGGTTAACATCATCTATTCGAATAGCCGTGTCCGCGGAAAAGGACTTCTGGGTTGCTTATATCAGTTCATAGACAAGTGAAAGTGGATACTCTAAAATACGCAAGATAAGCGTGAGTGCTATGGAAGGCGTTCTCGTAGGGAGACGGGAGCGGATCCATAGTGGTGTATTGATATGGTGAATATGTGGACTCGTGTGCGCCACCTCAAAAGAGTCGCTTGCAGTCGTAGTTTAGGATAGCCACCGAGTCAAAGCTGGCTTGCTGCAGTTAAACCCCACCATCCCCTTTGTTGATAATGATGCATATGTAGATAGTTCTGATGTAAGTCTTGCTGGGTACATTTGTACTCACGTTTGCCTATTTATGTTTTTGCAGAGAGACTTCGGTCTCGCTAGTAGTTTCGCGTGGACTTCGACGTTTAGCTTGTTACCTCAGCTACGATCTTGTGCCCTCGGCAGGATCTGATAGATAGTCAGGCTTCTCAGCCTTTTTCATTTATAGATGTCTGTACCCAGACATGATAGCTTCCGCTTGTGCTTTGACTTGTATGCTCTGATTGTTGGGTCGTGAGACCCATGTTTGTAATATCTCGCTCCTCGGAGCCTATTGATTAAAATACTTGAGTTGTAGAGTCATGTTGTGATGCCATGTTGTATTTGCACATATCGAGCATATTGTGTGTATGTTATTGAAATGCTTGGTATGTGTGGGATCTGACAACCTAGTTGTTTATCCTTGGTAGCCTCTCTTACCGGGAAATGTCTCCTAGTGTTTCCACCGAGCCATGGTAGCTTGCTACTGCTCCGGGACACTTAGGCTGGCCGGCATGTGTCCTTCTTCGTTCCTGTGTCTGTCCCTTCGGAGAAATGTCACGCGATGAATACCGGAGTCCTGTTAGCCCGCTACAGCCCGGTTCACCGGAGTCCTGCTAGCCCAGTGCTACAGCCTGGATTCACTCGCTGATGACCGACACGTTCAATGCTGGGTCATGGATGCCTGTCCCTGTAAGTCTGTGCCACTTTGGGTTTACGACTAGCCATGTCAGCCCGGGCTCCTTATCATATGGATGCTAGCGACACTGTCATATACGTGTGCCAAAAGGCGCAAACGGTCCCGGGCAAAGGTAATGCGACACCCGTGGGGATACCGTGCGTGAGGCCGCAAAGTGATATGAGGTGTTACATGCTAGATCGATGTGGCATTGAGTCGGGGTCCTGACACTCATGGTCAGTAAGGGACTTTTGTTCTATGCATTTAGTAGATTCCTGCCATGCCTCTGTTTGCCCTGTTAAGTTCCTGTAACATGTCATTTGATGGCTCTAAACATTGCAACCTGATGTTATTTCCTGATAAGTCTGTAACTGTTATTATTTGCAATCTTTTCATGTGTGTTTGAGCATGTTCTAGTGATTTCTGGAGATATCTCAGTGTTCATGTTTTGTTATGCTTTACCTGTACTTCATGCCCATGCCTTTTGTTCTTATGTTGAGGTACTGTAGCATATTGTTTTGATGCTTGCAATATGCCTACTTGCTGTTTTGGACAGATTGTTGCTATGACTTGTATAGTGTGTGTGTGTGTTGCACCGTTGCTCCATTTTGAGTGCGCTCTATATGAAACTTGCCTAGTTTTGCATGTAGTTTCATATTATCATGTTGCATCCTTGTTTTGGTGTGTTTGCTTGATGTTTGGGGTACATTTTGCATCAATGCCATGGTTAACTTGTTTTGCTCATATCTTCTAGGCCGTAGCTCCGAATCTAACGAACTTTATATGTAACTTGACTAGAATCTCGTGTAGATCATCTTGGTGCATCTTAAATTGCTGTTTAACAACTTGAATATAATGTTTATTCAGATCTGGACCAATTTCGAAATATGCATATGAGGACTTACCGGAATTGTTATATGTTGTTCCCGGCCTCATTTAAACTTGTCTTGATGTGTTGTTCTTGTATGCATCATCTCTTGCCATGAGTAGCTTCATGTAGCTTCACCATCCATCATACTTGTTGTGCATCATGTCTTGTTCATGTGTGGTGTGTTTACTATGTTGTGTGCTTCTTCTCGATAGTTTCCCGTTTCGTTGCGATCGTGAGGATTCGTTCGTCTACGCTTGGTTCATCTTCGTGGCTTCATCCGTTCGTCTTCTTCATGGACTCGTTCTTCTTCCTAGCGGGATTTCAGGCAAGATGACCGCTACCCTGGATCTCACTACTATCATTGCTATGCTAGTTGCTTCATTCTATCGCTTTGCTGTGCTACCTATCATTTGCTCTTCAAGCCTTCCAATTTGCCATGTCAGCCTCTAACCTTTGACACCCTTCCTAGCAAATTGTTGTTTGGCTATATTATCGCTTTGCTCAGCCCCTCTTATAGCGTTGCTAGTTGCAGGTGAAGTTGAAGATTGCTCCATGGTGGACAGGGTTATGTTGGGATATTACAATATCTCTTATTTAATTAATGCATCTATATACTTGGTAAAGGGTGGAAGAATCGGCCTTTTGCCTGGTGTTTTGTTCCACTCTTGCCGCACTAGTTTTCGTCATACCGGTGTTATGTTCCCGGATTTTGCATTCCTTACGCGGTCGGGTGATTTATGGGACCCCCTTGACAGTTCGCTTTGAATAAAACTCCTCCAGCAAGGCCCAACCTTGGTTTTACCATTTGCCTCACCACCACCTACTTTTCCCTTGGGAGTCACTCCCTCAAGGGTCATCTTTATTTCACCCACCCCCCCGGGCCAGTGCTTGTCTAAGTGTTGGTCCGAACCGAGCCGCTTGCGGGGCCCCCTTGGGGCAACTCGAGGTCTGGTTTTACTTGTAGCCTGTCTCATCTGGTGTTGCCCTGAGAACGAGATATGTGCAGCTCCTATCGGGATGTCGGCGCATCGGGCGGCTTTGCTGGTCTTGTTTTACCATTGTCGAAATGTCTTGTAAACCAGGATTCCGAGTCTGATCGGGTCTTCCTGGGAGAAGGTTTATCCTTCGTTGATCGCGAGAGCTTATCATGGGCTAAGTTGGGACACCCCTGCAGGGTATAATCTTTTGAAAGCCGTGCCTGCGGTTTTAGGCAGATGGGAATTTGTTAATGTCCGGTTGTAGATAACTTGACACTTGACTTAATTAAAACGCATCAACCGCGTGTGTAGCCGTGATGGTCTCTTCTCGGCGGAGTCCGGGAAGTGAACACGGTTTCTGGGTTATGTTTGATGTAAGTAGGAGTTCAGGATCACCTCTTGATCATTACTAGTTGACGACCGTTCCTTTTGCTTCTCTTCTCGCTCTCATTTGCGTATGTTAGCCACCATATATGCTTAGTCGCTGCTGCAACCTCACCACTTTACCCCTTCCTTTCCCATTAAGCTTTGCTAGTCTTGATACCCATGGTAATGGGATTGCTGAGTCCTCGTGGCTCACAGATTACTACAACAACAGTTGCAGGTACAGGTTTTGCGATGATCTTGACGCGAGAGCGATGCTTGCTTGCGTTGAGTTCTTCTTCTACTTCTTCGATCAGGGGATAGGTTCCAGGTCGGCAGCCTGGGCTAGCAGGGTGGATGTCGTTTGAGCTTCTGTTTGTGTTTCATCCGTAGTCGGATGTTGATCTTTTGTATGATGATGTTGTATTCATGTGGCATTGTATGCCTTATGTATGTATCCCTATCTATTATGTAATGTTGATGTAATGATATCCACCTTGCAAAAGCGTTTCAATATGCGGGTCTATCCCTGGTGGGACCTTCGAGTTCCTTTTGGATAGGGTTGCATATTGGGCGTGACAAGTTGGTATCAGAGCCTCGACCGACCCTAGGAGCCCCCTTGATTGATCGTGTAGTTTGGCCGTTGTTGAGTCTAGAAGAAAGCTGTTTTCAGAGTCTAGTTATATCGGAGAGTAGGAATTCTTTTTACTCCTCAGCCCCCTTCGTCGCTCTGGTGAGGAATCTTGACATAGGTGTTTTGAATTACCCCTCTTCCCCTTCAAATTTTTTCTTTAGGTTCACGCAGTTGGTTTTCCGATTGTTGGTTCTCAGCTCTTTTATCCGGTGCATTTCTCGTCAAGTTGACTCGAGTCTCTTCATCTTTGCCAAGTTCAATCCTCAGTTGTTTTCTTTTCCCACCCGCCCACCCTTCTTCCTCTCGGAACCGGAGTCCGTAATCGAGTATCCTTCCTACTCGTGCAAAGTCTTTGCTTTCTTTTCTCAATAATTTCAACCGATGTTTTCTCTTCAAGTTATTCGTCGGTTTTCCCCTTCCAAGTTCCCTTTGTTTTCCCGCCCTCCCACCCTCTTATTCCCAGAGTTTGAGTTTTTTTCCGACCA
>NC_041389.1:148962975-148965311 GCF_002162155.2 Triticum dicoccoides | reverse complement strand
CATTCAATTTCATTCGTGTGGAGCCTCTTCAGTTTTCCCCTCAATTATTTCAACCGGTGAATTATCGTCTCGTTCGTCATTCTTCTTCTCTTTTTCTTCTACGGTGGTTTCAATTCAAGATTTTCGGTAGTAATTATATTTTTCCCCTCGGCTCAAATGTTTTCCCCTTGCTCGTTCGCCTCTCGCCAGTTTATCCTTCCGGAGTGTTCAAGATATCTCAGAAGATTCGTCTGTGTTCGATTTAATTCGTGGTTGTCACCTCATTCAAATATTTCAATTGTTCCGGTGCATCTTCTATCTGTTCAACAATTCTTTCCAATGGTGTTTTCTTTGAGTGGGCCCTAACCCACAGGTTTTTCCCAGGATCTTACCTGACTCGTCTAATTTCCCCGGAGCTATTCTCAAATTCTTTTCAAGTGTGATGTAAGAGTGGATTCCATCAGTCACTTGCCTTTCGAAGACCGATTTCAAATCATTTCATTGTTGGCTCAACCACTTCGCTTTTCATTCTCCCGGAGTATCTCGGTAATTTTGGTGGTGTTCCCGTCGTCATTTGAAGATCGAAGAAGAGTTTTTCCTCTAAATTTTGCCCGTTCTCTCGAAGTTTCATGGTTCTAGTTTCATGCTACCATCTCGAATTATTCTGTTTATCAGATATTCTTTCTTAACCATCCGGAGTATGGCAGGAGTTGTTTTTCCATTTCTTTTCACCGGAGGCCATCTTTCCAGTTATCGTTCTCTATTTATCCCGGTGCTTCGTTCAAGTGTTCTTTAATCAACTCATGATCTCTTCGTTCTTCTGCATCTAAATCCCCACTAGCATAATTGTTCTTCTAATTCTTCCTGGTGATTCATCCCCTTTCGTCAGTCATTTCCGAATTCTTACGGTGGTTCGTTCAAGATTCTTTTTCCTTGATTATCATTCTAATTCATTAGTTCTTTCCAATCCTACCGGTGGTTCATGAAGACCTTCTCAGTTTGCGATGTGTCATTTCTCAATTCTTTTTCAAGAAGAATAAGTAGTATGAAAAATCCATTGTCATCAATTTAATTTGATGAAGGATAAGCATACAATAAATCTTATTCTTATTTCCTCAGAATGAGTAATCCCTTCCTTCAGAGTTTGTTCATGATGAATAATCTCTCGGTTCCAAGTGTTTTCATCTTTTCTTTTCCGGAGTTCAAATTTCCTTGGCCATCTCGTCGGAACCTCCATCTGTATCATCGCAAGGCTTTTATCTTATTTCTTTTTCATCCTTCATTCTATCTCATCATCCTTTTGTTACCGAAGTTCTTTATGGTGGTTCTTCATGATTTAATTCATTCTTCAAGAGTTCATCAACTGTCATTCCATCTTGTGGAGTTCGTGTTCTATTCTTTCCTTGTTCAGCCGGAGTGCTGCCTAAATTCTTTCAGTCTTATTCGTTTCTTATCTCGTTCTAACCAGAGTGGTTTCATAGTCTATCTTATTCCGTGAGCTTTCGATTCTCGTCATTCTCGTCGTTCCTCTCTTCTTCTCGAGTGCTCTCGATTCTTTGCTTCTTCTCTTGAGTTCTTGTTTCACCTCTTCCTTTTTCCCTTCCGTCTCGGTCCTAAGATCTCGGGACGAGATCACTTGTTAGTGGAGTGTTGTAATGCCCCGGATCCGATGCGCCAAGTGTCTGCCAGTTATTCGTCAGCATTGCTATGTCATTTGTTTGCGTGTTGCACTTTGCCATGTCATCATATGCATTTCATATCATGTGCATTTCATTTTGCATACGTGTTCGTCTCATGCATCCGAGCATTTTTCCCGTTATCCGTTTTGCAATCCGGCACTCCTATGCCCTCCGGCGTCCCCCTTTTGTCTCTCGTTGTGAGCGGGTGTTAAACTTTCTCGGAATGGCCCGAGGTTTGCCAAGCGGCCTTGGTATAGCACTGGTAGACCGCCTGTCAAGTTTCGTGCCATTTGGAGGTTGTTTGATACTCCAACGGTTAACCGGGTAACCGCAAAGCCCTCTTTTGTTGCAGCCCAACACCCCTTCCAAAGTGGCCCAAAACACAGCAAACTCCCCTCCATGCTCTCGGTCATTCGATCACGATCGTGTGGCCGAAAACCGCACCTCATTTGGAGCCTCCTAGCTCCCTCTACCTATAAATATGTGTCCCTCCCGGATTTTTCGCACAGTCCAACCCTAGCCCTCTTCCCCCGCCGCCACCGGACATGTCCAACTCCGGCCGGACACGTCCAGCTTCCACCTCACTCCGGCGAATCACGCACCGCCACGTCACCCCGCCGCCCCTCTCCTCCAACCGCGGCTCGCTACGTGTCCCCGCGGCCCTCCTCTCTCCACCGC
>NC_041389.1:148928408-148962698 GCF_002162155.2 Triticum dicoccoides | reverse complement strand
CGATCCCTGCCGCCCTTCGCCGGCACTCGCCGCCGTGCCTCCCCGAGCGCCGCCCGGAGCCCTCTGGCCCAGCGCGCCGCCGACCACGCCCGCCTCCGGCCTGATGCGGTCCGGGGCCATCTCCCCGTGCCGCCCTCGACCTCCCGAGGCCATCTCCGGCGATGCTCCGGCCATCATCGTTTTTCGTGCGAAGGTTGACTTTCCCCCTCTGAAAATTCTGCCAAGTCCCCGAATCTGTGACTTTATCATGCCTTGTTCATCGCATTATATCTCTGCATCCGTAGCTCCGTTTCGTGCGTGTAATATGTCAAATTGTTCGTCTCAACGAGTACTTCATTTCGTTCCATTGCATCATGTTCATTTGAGGTCATCTTGATGCCCGAATCATCGTTGCAAGAGTGCATGTTGCTGTTAATCTGCTGAAACTGTTATAACATGCTCATTTGTCATTTTTGCCATGATTGATGTGTGCATCCTATGAGGTTGATGTCTACATGTGTTTTGATCTATGCCATGTCATCTTTCCAGAGGTGCTATCCATGTATTTTTGTGATTTGTGTGCCGAGTGCATCGAGCTTGCTAAGTAGGGTACTTGCTGTTGCTGATTTCAGTCCCTGTTCTGCTGTTATTTTTATGCCATGTAAACTTGATGCTACAGAGAGATCCATGCTTATTTTGAGATACTTCAATAAGGATGTTTTGTACATATGGTTATTCTCTATCCATCCATGCAACTCGTAGCATTTATAGCTTGTTGTAGATTGTTCATATCTTGTTCCAAATTTGGTAAATGATGTTGCTGTCAGCCTGTTAACATGAAGTTCAGTTTTGCCATGTGATTTCCTAAGTGATCCGTGCACCCTATGAACTTGATCTTGACATGGTTTGCTTCATAAACATGTCTTCTTACTGTTGGTTGCCTTGCCATCCCATGTATTGCTCTGTAGTGAGTGGTTCAAGCTCTCCAACATGCCTACTTATTGTTGTTCCTGCCATGTATGAATCTGTCATATAACTTGCCATGTTTACATGGATGCCATCATTTCTTCTGATCCTTTTTGGCTCATGGTCAGTAAGAGACTTTTGTTCTATGCATTTAGTAGATTCCTGCAATGCCTTTGTTTTCCCTGATAAGTTCTTTTAACATGTCGTTTGACGGCTCTAAACATTGCAACCTGATGTTATTTCCTGATAAGTCTGTAACTGTTATTATTTGCAATCTTTTCATGTGTGTTTGGGCATGTTCTAGTGATTTCTGGAGATAGCTCAGTGTTGATGTATTGTTATACTTTACCTGTACTTCATTCCCATGCCTTTTGTTCTTATGTTGAGGTACTGTAGCATATTGTTTTGATGCTTGCAATATGCCTACTTGCTGTTTTGGACAGATTGTTGCTATGACTTGTATAGTGTGTGTGTTGCACCGTTGCTCCGTTTTGAGTGTGCTCTATATGAAACTTGCCTAGTTTTGCATGTAGTTTCGTATTATCATGTTGCATCCTTGTTTTGGTGTGTTTGCTTGATGTTTGGGGTACATTTTGCATCAATGCCATGGTTAACTTGTTTTGCTCATATCTTCTAGGCCGTAGCTCCAAATCTAATGAACTTTATATGTAACTTGACTAGAATCTCGTGTAGATCATCTTGGTGCATCTTAAATTGCTGTTTAACAACTTGAACGTAATGTTTGTTCAGATCTGGACCAATTTCGAAATATGCATATGAGGACTTACCAGAATTGTTATATGTTGTTCCCGGCCTCATTTAAACTTGTCTTGATGTGTTGTTCTTGTATGCATCATCTCTTGCCATGAGTAGCTTCATGTAGCTTCGCCATGCATCATACTTGTTGTGCATCATGTCTTGTTCATGTGTGGTGTGTTTACTATGTTGTGTGCTTCTTCTCGATAGTTTCCCGTTTCATTGCGATCGTGAGGATTCGTTCGTCTACGCTTGGTTCGTCTTCGTGGCTTCATCTGTTCGTCTTCTTCATGGACTCGTTCTTCTTCCTAGTGGGATTTCAGGCAAGATGACCGCTACCCTGGATCTCACTACTATCATTGCTATGCTAGTTGCTTTGTTTTATCGCTTTGCTGCGCTACCTATCATTTGCTCTTCAAGCCTTCCAATTTGCCATGTCAGCCTCTAACCTTTGACACCCTTCCTAGCAAACTGTTGTTTGGCTATATTACCGCTTTTCTCAGCCCCTCTTATAGCGTTGCTAGTTGCAGGTGAAGTTGAAGATTGCTCCATGGTGGACAGGGTTATGTTGGGATATTACAATATCTCTTATTTAATTAATGCATCTATATACTTGGTAAAGCATGGAAGACTCGGCCTTTTGCCTGGTGTTTTGTTCCACTCTGGCCGCCCTAGTTTCCGTCATACCGGTGTTATGTTCCCGGATTTTGCGTTCCTTACGCGGTCGGGTGATTTATGGGACCCCCTTGACAGTTCGCTTTGAATAAAACTCCTCCAGCAAGGCCCAACCTTGGTTTTACCATTTGCCTCACCACCACCTACTTTTCCCTTGGGAGTCACTCCCTCAAGGGTACTCTTTATTTCAGCCCCCCCGGGCCAGTGCTTGTCTAAGTGTTGGTCCGAACCGAGCCGCTTGCGGGGCCCCCTCGGGGCAACTCGAGGTCTGGTTTTACTCGTAGCCTGTCTCATCCGGTGTTGCCCTCAGAACGAGATATGTGCAGCTCCTATCGGGATTGTCGGCGCATCGGGCGGCTTTGCTGGTCTTGTTTTACCATTGTCGAAATGTCTTGTAAACCGGGATTCCGAGTCTGATCGGGTCTTGCTGGGAGAAGGTTTATCCTTCGTTAATCCCGAGAGCTTATCATGGGCTAAGTTGGGACACCCCTGCAGGGTATAATCTTTCGAAAGCCGTGCCTGCGGTTATAGGCAGATGGGAATTTGTTAATGTCCGGTTGTAGATAACTTGACACTTGACTTAATTAAAACGCATCAACCGCGTGTGTAGCCATGATGGTCTCTTCTCGGCGGAGTCCGGGAAGTGAACACGGTTTCTGGGTTATGTTTGCCGTAAGTAGGAGTTCAGGATCACCTCTTGATCATTACTAGTTGACGACCGTTCCTTTTGCTTCTCTTCTCGCTCTCATTTGCGTATGTTAGCCACCATATATGCTTAGTCGCTGCTGCAACCTCACCACTTTACCCCTTCCTTTCCCATTAAGCTTTGCTAGTCTTGATACCCATGGTAATGGGACTGCTGAGTCCTCGTGGCTCACAGATTACTACAACAACAGTTGCAGGTACAGGTTTTGCGATGATCTTGACGCGAGAGCGATGCTTGCTTGCATTGAGTTCTTGTTCTGCTTCTTCGATCAGGGGATAGGTTCCAGGTCGGCAGCCTGGGCTAGCAGGGTGGATGTCGTTTGAGCTTCTGTTTGTGTTTCATCCGTAGTCGGATGTTGATCTTTTGTATGATGATGTTGTATTCATGTGGCATTGTATGCCTTATGTATGTATCCCTATCTATTATGTAATGTTGATGTAATGATATCCACCTTGCAAAAGCGTTTCAATATGCGGGTCTATCCTTGTTGGGACCTTCGAGTTCCTTTTGGATAGGGTCGCATATTGGGCGTGACAGATATGTAGATCTCCTACCATTGTAACCGACCCTGTGTAACCCTAGCCCTCTCCGGTGTCTATATAAACCGGAGGGTTTTAGTCCGTAGGACGAACAACAATCATACCATAGGCTAGATTCTAGGGTTTAGCCTCTCTGATCTCGTGGTAGATCTACTATTGTACTACCCATATCATCAATATTAATCAAGCAGGAGTAGGGTTTTACCTCCACCGAGAGGGCCCGAACCTGGGTAAAAACATCGTTCCCCTTGTCTCCTGTTACCATCTGCCTAGACGCACAGTTCGGGACCCCCTACCCGAGATCCGCCGGTTTTGACACCGACATTGGTGCTTTCATTGAGAGTTCCTCTGTGTCGTCACCTATAGGCCTGATGGATCCTTCGATCATCAACAACGACGTAGTCCAGGGTGAGACTTTTCTCCCCGGACAGATCTTCATATTCGGCTGCTTTGCACTGCGGGCCAATTCACTTGGCCATCTGGAGCAGATCGAAAGCTACGCCCCTAGCCATCAGGTCAGATTTGGAAGTTTGAACTACACGGCTGACATCCGTGGAGACTTGATCTTGGACGGATTCGAGCCACAGCCAAGCATGCCATACTGTCACGATGGGCATGATCTAGCTCTGCTGCCGGACAGTGCCCTGGAGGCCGCACAAGTGTCCTCTCCAACCCTTAGCTCGGAGCCGACTGCACCGATCGAGGATGGGTGGCTGGACACCGCCTCGGGGGCTGCTACCTCTACGACGATAGAGCCGAATACCAACCCTGTCCTTTGCAAAGCCCGTGACTCCAAGGTTCCGGACTCCTCTCCGGAATCCGAACCTTCCTCGCCCCTGCCAATCGAATCCAATTGGGCGCTGATCATGGAGTTCACCGCTGCGGACATCTTTCAGCACTCGCCCTTTGGTGACATCCTAAATTCGCTAAAGTGTCTCTCTTTATCAGGAGTGCCCTGGCTGGATTATGGTCAGGACGGTTGGGATGCGGATGACGAAGAAATTCAAAGCCCACCCACCACCCACTTTGTAGCCACTGTCAATGATTTAACCGACATGCTCGACTTTGACTCCGAAGACATCGACGGTATGGACGACGATGCAGGAGACGACCAAGAACCAGCGCCTACAGGGCACTGGAAGGCCACCTCGTCATACGACATTTACATGGTGGACATCCCAAAGGATGGGAATGGCGATGGAACAACGGAGGATGACCCCTCCAAGAGACAGCCTAAGCGCCGGCGTCAGCGGTGCCGCTCTAAATCCCGCCAGAGCAAAAATGGAGATTCCGGCACGGGAGATAATAACACCCCGGACAGTGCCGAAGACAACCCCCTCCAGCAGAATTCAGCACAGGAGGATAGAGAAGCCAACCCTCATGAAAGAGCGGTAGACAGAGAGGTAGAGGACGATAATTATATGCCTCCCTCCGAAGACGAGGCAAGCCTCGACAACGACGAATTTGTCATGCCTGAGGATCCCGTCGAACAAGAGCGTTTCAAACACAGGCTTATGGCCACGGCAAGCAGCCTCAAGAAAAAGCAGCAACAGCTTAGAGCTGACCAAGACTTGCTAGCCGACAGATGGACTGAAGTCCTTGCGGCCGAAGAGTATGAACTCGAACGCCCCTCCAAGAGCTACCCAAAACACAGGCTGCTACCCAATTAGAGGAGGAAGCACCCAAACCTACATCACCAGCGCATGACGCGGCCAACCGGCCACCTCGTGGCCGCGACAAAGAGGCCTCTAGGCCCTCCACTAAAGCCACACCCCGACGTCGCTCGAAAAGTACAAAGCCACGGGGGAATGCGCCTGACTTGCGAGACATATTCGAGGACAAGGCAAGGCAAACAAGATCGATCTACGGATCGCGTGGGCGCCCCACTATATGTGATGATAACCGTCACGCCGGATACAACAATTCTGGCCGGGCCGAACACAGCAGACAAAGCTCATTTGAGCTGCATCGTGATATAGCCCAAATATAGCCCAATACAGAGGCGCCGCACACCCACTATGCTTCACAGACGAAGTAATGGATCATCAAATCCCCGAGGGTTTCAAACCCGTAAACATTGAATCATACGACGGCACAACAGATCCTGCGGTTTGGATAGAGGACTATCTCCTTCACATCCACATGGCCCGCGGCAACGATCTACACGCCATCAAATACCTCCCACTCAAGCTTAAAGGACCAGCTCGGCATTGGCTCAACAGCTTGGCAGCAGAATCAATTGGGTGTTGGGAAGACCTGGAAGCCGCATTCCTTGATAACTTCCAGGGCACATATGTGCGACCACCAAACGCCGATGACCTAAGCCACATAATTCAGCAGCCAGGTGAATCGGCCAGACAATTCTGGACACGGTTCTTAACCAAGAAAAATCAAATCGTCAACTGTCCAGATGCAGAGGCCCTTGCAGCCTTCAAACATAACATCTGCGACGAGTGGCTTGCCCGGCACCTAGGATAGGAAAAGCCGAGATCCATGGCAGCCCTCACATCACTCATGGCCCTCTTCTGCGCGGGAGAGGACAGCTGGCTAGCTCGCAGTAACAACCTAACCAAAAACTCTGGTAGTTCGGATACCAAGGACAGCAATGGCAGGTCGCGTCGCAACAAGCACAAGCGCCGCATTAACGGCGATAATACTGAAGATATGGCGGTCAATGCCGGATTCAGAGGCTCTAAACCCGGTCAGCGGAAAAAGCCATTCAAAAGAAATACTCCGGGCCCATCCAATTTGGACCGAATACTCGATCGCTCGTGCCAGATACACGGCACCCCTGAAAAGCCAGCCAATCACACCAACAGGGATTGTTGGGTGTTCAAGCAGGCAGGCAAGTTAATTGCCGAAAACAATGACAAGGGGCTACATAGGGATGACGAAGAAGAGACCCGGCCGCCGAACAATAGAGGACAGAAGGGTTTCCCCCCACAAGTGCGGACGGTGAACATGATATACGCAACCCACATACCCAAAAGGGAGTGGAAGCGTGCACTCAGGGACGTATATGCGATGGAGCCAGTCGCCCCAAAGTTCAATCCGTGGTCCTCATTCCCGATCACTTTTGATCGAAGGGACCACCCCACTAGCATCTGCCACGGCAGATTCACCACATTGGTTCTAGACCCAATCGTCGACGGATTTCACCTCATTAGAGTCCTGATGGATGGCGGCAGCAGCCTGAACCTGCTTTATCAGGATACAGTGCGCAAGATGGGCATAGAACGCTCAAGGATTAAACCCACAAAAACGACCTTTAAAGGCGTCATACCAGGTGTAGAGGCCAACTGTACAGGCTCAGTTACACTTGAAGTGGTCTTCGGATCCCCGGATAACTTCCGAAGCGAGGAGTTAATCTTCGACATAGTCCCGTTCCGCAGCGGCTATCATGCACTACTCGGACGAACCGCATTTGCAAAGTTCAATGCGGTGCCGCACTACGCGTACCTCAAGCTCAAGATGCCAGGCCCTCGAGGAGTCATTACGGTCAACGGAAACACCAAACGCTCTCTCCGAACGGAGGAGCATACAGCGGCTCTCGCGGCAGAAGTACAAAGCAGCCTCTTAAGGCAATTCTCGAGTCCGGCTATTAAGCGACCGGACACTGTCAAGCATGCCCGGAGTAACCTACAACAAGACCACCTGGCACATTCCGAGCGTGCGTAGCAATGCGGCCCCAACCCCAGCCCTCGCGAAATCGCGAGACCAGTACCACGCGCACATAACTACGCTCTAGAGATACCATGGGCATAGGGGGAGGGGCACGACCACGGCATGCACAAAGTGCGGCTCAACCACACCAGGGGCTCCCAATTGTGTCATTCCTTTTTTCTTTCTTATTCTCAGGACTCCGTTTTCAAGAAGCCCTGCCCGGCAGTAGAATCGCCGAACTCACGATGCAACAGCCAGGGAAGCAGAAAAGCTGCATCGAGTATCCAGGTGGTCTCTATTACGAGCATTATACCTGTTTTGCATACCATCCCGCAGCCTACCCCTGGAGGGGGACATGTTAAATAGTCCCATCCCTTGCTTATCACACTATTTGTATCGTTCTGCTTTCTTTGCAGTATTTTTCGAATAAACAATGCATCGCTTTTTGCCTATTATTGCATTCTCTTTTTTATCTATATATGTTCACTTATGACATGTCGCATCCGTACGCTTTGGTACGGCCAAATACACTAGGGGCTTAAGTTCCCCAAAATATGGCGTGATAAGTCCGAACACTTTCACAAGTGTGGCACCCCGAACTTATAACATTATATGCATCGGCTCCGAATCATGTCTTGGGTCAATAGTTGGGTTTGCCCGGCTCCCATGTTTTGGTACCTTACGTTCCGTTATATCGGCTAAGGTAGCGCTGGGAGAACCACTGCGATTGTGCCCCAGTTGAGCTGGGTGGAGCACCTCAGTGGAGAAAGCTAAAACTGACCGTCATGATAGGGCGAGAGCTGGTCGTTGTTCGAGCGGTTTTTTCGAGTCCCTAAAGACTTATGCCGCTTAGAGCGAGGAGCCGGCTTTGTCCGGCCCAGGCGTGGATAGCGCCCCGAATTCTGTCTTCCGAACACTAGGGGCTTCGCCGAAATTTAAAATTATAGAATTCTATGGCTAAGTGGGAGTGTTCAAGCATTATAAGTCCGGTTGCCTCGTTCATTGTGTTGAGCGCCTCCCTCGAAGGACCCAAAAATGGGAACAAGAGCGCTCAGGTTTATCCCGAACACCCCAGCACTCATGGCATGGGGGCTGAAGCCAACGACTTGCCATCTCTCAAATTTGATAAACGGCCGCACAGAAGGTAATATTTTAAATTAACAAGCGTTGCTTAGCGCATATGAACAAGTTTTCAGCGCACATGATAACAAAATGCGAGCCTACTAAAAAATTACATCTTTGGAGCATTCACCCGCTATAAGGCGGGCACCCTTCAGGACACCCTTGTAGTACATCTCTGGCGTGCGATACTCCTTGCCCGGCGGTGGCGCATCCGTCACAAGCTTCTCAGCGTCCATCTTGCCCCAATGCACTTTAGCGCGGGCAAGGGCCCGACGGGCACCTTCAATGCAGACAGAATGCTTGATGACCTCAATCCATGGAAAGGCGTCCACCAGCCGCCGCACCAGACCGAAGTAGCTCGCAGGCATGTCTTCTCTAGGCCACAGCCGAACTACGAGGCCCTTCATGGCCTGTTCGGCCACCTTGTGGAGCTCAACTAGCTGCTTTAGCTGGTCGCTCAGGGGCACCGGATGTCCGGCCTTAGCATACTGAGACCAGAACACCTTCCCCGTCGAGCTCCCTTCCTCGGCCCGGTAGAATGCGGCAGCGTCGGATACACTACGGGGCAGATCTGCGAATGCTCCTGGAGAGCTCCGGATTCGGGTAAGTAACAAGTAATTCACTTTTACATGCTTGCTTTGCATGAAGAATGCCTTACCCGCCGCTATCTTCTTTACTGCCTCAATTTCCTAGAGGGCTTTTTGGGCTTCGGCCTTAGCGGCTTTGGCACTCTCAAGAGCCGAGGCGAGCTCGGACTCTCGAGTCTTCGAGTCACGCTCCAAACTCTCGTGTTTTTCTACGAGAGCCTGGAGCTCTTGCCGCACCTCGGCCACCCGCGCCTCCTGCTTCTCTCGCTCGGTGTGTTCCGCGGCTGCATTGTGTTCGGCCTCAGACACCGCTTCCTTCAGGGTCGCCACCTCATTCGTGGCCCCTGCAATACTCACGATTATTCCTGTCATTTTTTGCAACCAAAACCTTTCTATAAGGTATTACTTTAATAAGGTATTACTTACCTTTTTGTCCTCGAGCTGCTTCTTGGCACGGCCGAGCTCGTTCTCGGACCACTCGAGGCTCTGCTTCAAAACATTGACCTCCACAGTCAGTGCGGCAGAGGTCAGTAGCGCAGCCTGCATTCCCATATTGACATGCTTATGTTAGACTCCTGCGTATATCTTTTTAGATCCTCAGTTCGGCTTTTCTTTCCGAACACCAAACTGAGCATCAGGGGCTACTGTCTATGCAGTACTATTCTTACATATCTTAAAAACTGACCTCAAAGCCTATTAGAAGGCTGGTACAGGCTTCAGTCAGCCCGCTCTTGGCGGATTGAACTTTCCAGATCACCGCACTCATAACAGTACGGTGCTCCTCCTCGATGGAGGCGCCATCAAGCGCCTCCAGCAAGTCATCTGGTGCCTCCAGTTGGACGGAGGCCATCGGCGTTGCAGTCTTGCCCTTCTTAAGAAGGGCCCGCCGCCGGACTTCGGAACCACTGTAGGTTCCGGTACGGAGTCCGGCACAGGGCCGGACTTAGAGCCCTCGGGGGTTTCGCCCTCTTTTCGCCCAGAGTCCGGGAGGTCGCTTTGCGGCGCCTCCAGGACCACCTCCTCCTGGTTGGGCCCCTTCTGGGACCCCACCTCGGCATCGTCTGCCTCACGGGGGGAGGAGGCGGTCGGAAGTGAAGTGCTATTCACATCCGACGAATCCAAGGAGCCGCTCAACGAAGCGGGGAGATCGTCCTTGGGCGGGCTACATGGTTGTATTCGGCGTCAGAAGACACTATGCGACAAAAGAAAATCATGAGTTATTCCGGAATCCGTACACTTACGATCTCGCCAGGGGCTTGGCCCTCGAGGGCCACTCCTCTTCGCCGTCGTCGGTGTTGGCGGAACAGTCCGGGGGAAGGGTCCTTCCCTTCTTAGACCCTCCCCCCCCCCGTTGGAGAAGCCTTCCTTTTCTTCTCTCCCCCCACTGGGGGAGAGGCCTCTTTTTTCTCCTCCTCGTCTTCGCGGGAGGAGTCCGCCTCGGATTCATCGGCGATGAGTCCGATAACACCTGGCGCCGGGAACTTCTTCGAGTTCCCGTGGCCTTCTTCTTGGCCTTCTTCCCCGGCACCACGTAAGGCGCCGGAACCAGCGGCCCCGTCAATCGGGCGTCCGCTGGGTCTTCAGGTAAGGGAGTCAGACAGTTAACCTGCCCGGACTTCTTCTGCTAGGCCTGTCAAAGATAGGGGAGTTTAGATCCCGCATAGAGTCAAACTATGAAAAACAAGTGTCCCGTAAAGGGTAAAATAGCTTACCTCGCCGGCTTGACACTGCGAGCTGAATCCGTGATCTTCGGTAGCGGATGAGGGAGCCTCGGCGCCCTTGAACAGCACCCGCCAGGCGTCTTCGTACGTAGTGTCGAAGAGCCTACTTAAGGTTGGGTGCTGTGCCGGATCAAACTCCCACAAATTGAAAGCCCGTTGTTGGCACGGGAGGATCCGGCGGATGAGCATGACCTGGACCACGTTGACGAGCTTGATCTTCTTGTTCACAAGGTTTTGGACGCAAGTTTGGAGTCCGTCCAGCTCTTCCGAATCACCCCATGTCAGGCCCTTCTCTTTCCGGGAGGTGAGCCGTGTGGGGATGCCAGATCTGAATTCAGGGGCCGCTTCCCATTCAGGGTCACGCGGCTCGGTGATTTAGAACCACCCCGATTGCCATCCTTTGATGGTTTCCACGAAGGCGTCCTCGAGCCATGTGACGTTGGGCATCTTGCCCACCATGGCGCCTCCGCACTCCGCTTGTTGGCCGCCCACTACCTTCGGCTTGACATTGAAGGTCTTCAACCATAAGTCGAAGTGGGGTGTGATGCGGAGGAAGGCCTCGCACACAATGATAAATGCTGAGATGTTGAGGATGAAATTCGGGGCCAGGTCATGGAAATCCAGGCCGTAGTAGAACATGAGCCCCCAGACAAATGGGTGGAGTGGGAAGCCCAGTCCGCGGAGGAAATGGGGAAGGAACACCACCCTCTCATGGGGCCTGGGGGTGGGGACGAGCTGCCCCTCATCCGGAAGCCGGTGCGCAATGTCGTTGTGCAGGTACCCGGCTTTCCTCAGCCTTTTGATGTGCCCCTCCGTGAGGGAGGAGGCCATCCACTTGCCTCCCGCTCCAGACATGGCTGGAGAAGGTTGAGGCGAGATGTGCGGACTTGGGCGTTGGAGCTCGAGTGCGTGGAGATGGATAAGCAAAGGAGGAAGAAGGCGTAGGTAAAAAGGTGGATCCTTATCCCCTTATATGGACGGACGAAAGTATGCGTCCCCACCGGCCTGGTAAAACTCGCTTATCTCCCAAGCGCCATAATCAATGGCGCGGTTGGGTTACCCACCCCCGTATTGATGAGAATCCCGGAATAAGGGGACACGATCTCTGCTTTGACAAGACGTGCCAAGGAAACCGCCTCGCTAAACGCGTTGAGGTGGAACAGTAAAAACGATTCGAATAAAGGCTTGGCCGTGGTGTGATGTCACGCCACGAAATACGTCAGCAGATTGTATTTGTGTAAATATTATTCTCTCTACGGTGGTATGTGGAACTTATTTTGCAGAGCCGGACACTATCCTTGTGTTCAAAATCTTCTATGAAGTATTCAGAGGAGGAACCCGCCTTGCAATGCCGAAGACAATATGCGCGTTGGAGTCGTCATCATTGAAGCCTGGTTCAGGGGCTACTGATGGAGTCCTGGACTAGGGGGTGTTCGGATAGCCGAACTATCATCTTCGGCCGGACTCCTGGACTATGGAGATACAAGATTGAAGACTCAGTCTCGTGTCCGGATGGGACTTTCCTTGGCGTGGAAGGCAAGCTTGGCGATACGGATATGTAGATCTACTACCGTTGTAACCGACTCTGTGTAACCCTAGCCCTCTCCGGTGTCTATATAAACCGGAGAGTTTTAGTCCATAGGACGAACAACAATCATACCATAGGCTAGCTTCTAGGGTTTAGCCTCTCTGATCTCGTGGTAGATCTACTCTTGTACTACCCATATCATCAATATTAATCAAGCAGGAGTAGGGTTTTACCTCCACCGAGAGGGCCCGAACCTGGGTAAAAACATTGTGCCCCTTGTCTCCTGTTACCATCCGCCTAGATGCACAGTTCGGGACCCCCTACCCGAGATCCGCCGGTTTTGACACCGACAGAGTCACAAACCCTCTTGTTAGGAAGACAAGGGACAAGGTAACCTAATGCTATCATGGACATCATCATGTGTGTGTTGCACTCTAGCTATGTCCATGGATATCCTTGTTTGTTCCTTGTGGGACTAACCCATGTAGATATTGAAAGTGCAACTCACTCCAATGGATTGCTTCAAATGATCTACATCAACAATGAGCATCCACATCTTTGATATTTACATGAATTCATCATCGACAAAACCCAAGGTTAGTTCATCCCTCTTAGGGGGGATATCACATCTAGGGGGAGCTTTACTCTAAGAATTGAGCTAAAGCAACTCTAATGGTGTGAACACAACAATGCTTTATGTAAAAGTGGTAACTCCACTTGTGCTTAAACTATGAGTATGAACTATGATCAAATGTTCTCATTTGACTCCTAAGTCAATATACTCATACATAGATGATCTAGTTATCGCCAATTGCTTGTTAGATGCTAGAGTGATTGTGCATGCTTTGCCACATATTTCATTTGCTATTTTATTGTGTGAGCATGTGGGTTGCATACTTTTCTCATTCGAGGACATCCATTTGTAGCTTTGATTGTTTGGATTTTCTCCTTTTTGCCAAATGGATGGACAAGAATGCCTAAGAACTCCCTCTAGATATCTATGATTTTTCTCTTCTCGAACTCTATTCATGGTACATCACAAAGTTTGATCTAAGTCAAATTCAAACCCTCTGTGTGAGGAGCACTCGGAGTCCCGTTTTGTCGTAGACTTAAAAGTTCCAAAACCTCTCTGTGTATTTTGGTCTGACCGACTCCATTTCGGTCACACCAAGTTCACTCGGTTGATCAAGTTTTCAATCTCGATGCAACCGATTAGAACTTTTCTGTCTCACCGAGTTGCAGTAACCTCTTGCGATTCTGCATCTTGGTGCCACTGAGTTGTTCCACTCGGTCATTATCGTATAGTGCCAGGATATATACCGACGGGTCAGAATTTGGAATTTCTCCAAAACCTCTTCGCCCGCGTGTGTCCTGCTCTGCCGCCTGGGTCTCCGGATCATCTTCTCGTCGCTAGCGACCTCCCATCGTTGGTCTTCGCCGCCGTCAACAGAAATCCTCCCCTCCCTTACCGCCGTAGCGAGCTTACCGCCAAGCTAGGGTACGAGCTCATCTCCTTGTGCCTTCTTTTTACTCCGATTCCTAGCACAAGGGCAATGCCAAGTTTCTTCCAAGTATGAGATTGATTTATCCACAGAAATCTTCCTCTAAATTAAATTTGGGTTGAAAATTCAGGGTTAGGTTTCCGCCGGACTCATCTTGGATTGACCAAATTGTAGGAATCGGTCCCACCGATTTGGCTTAGGCCAGTGCACAAGTGATTTTCGGTTTGACAGAAAGTTGCAAACCGGTGTGACCGATACCAGGACTTTGTGAAACCCTAGCAAACTCGGAGTCGCTGAATTGTGTCCGATTCCACTTGTTTAGACTCCAAAGTTGCTTTGGTGTCACCGAGTTTTACAAATCGGTAGCTCCGAAATGCTTCCTGTAGAAAACTAAAACTAAATTTTTGACTCATTCTTTTTGCAAAAACTCTGCACTTTGTGATGCACGTCTACTCTATCTCATCTACAACTATTCACAGGGTCAGTTCTTAGATTGTTGTGCAGAATTTCTGATGAAAGTGACAATCAGAACAAGTCAGAGGACCAGATGGACTTGAGTGAGGGCACTAGTCCCTCTGGAAGCTATGATGAGGGAAGCGGGAGCACTCCAAGCAACCTGCCTAAGGCTCAGACTAGGCAGCGAAAGAAGAAAACTTCAGACTCTGAAGATGAAGACTTTGAGCTTGAGGAAGTCAGCTCAAAGAAGAAAGTGTTGAAGAAAGAATATGGTGATGCTGCTTCCACCAAGCCAGGAAAGAATGTGAAGGCCCCTGCCAGGAGAGTTCCTATGTCTAAGGTCAGGGGAGCAACTCAAAAGACCATGACATTTTCACTTGAGCAAAGATCGGGTGAAGAAGGGAAGAAGAGAGGTAGGAAAACCACGGCTAGAGTGCTTGGAAATCCATCTATGAGGAGAGACTCGGTCAGTGAGGAGGAAGAGGAAGAAGAAGCTGCTGCACAAGCACCTCCTGCTAAGTCTCAGAAGCTGATGGAGGATGGCATCAAGTTTGGGGAAGCTCCTTCAAAGCCCAAGACAGCCCCCAAAGCTCTAGCTCAATCTCCAAAGAGAACCAAAAGGAACATACTTGCAACAGAGAAGAACAAGGCCCCAGTGCTTGAAGCTACAGAAGATGCTGAAGCCCCAGTGCTCAGGAAACTCAAACCTAAGATTCTAGACCATAATGATAGTCACCCAGTTGCTGAAAACATGGAGAGAACGGATGCAGGTCTCAGAAGATGGAGACAAGCAGATCCATATGCTTTAAGGAGGAGGACTGCAGTGGACTACAGGTTCCACACTAAAGAGCAACAAGATTTTTATGAGACAGTTTTGCTGGACAAGAAGCCCATTGTAAGTGACATGAGATGGGTTGATTGGAAATACATTGATGCAAATGCAGATCATTTCCCAGGAGTGCATGAAAGCTTTAAGGCCAATGGTGTTGATGACTTTGTTGGTTAAGAGTTGACAAAGTGGAATGATGAGCTAATTATGCAATTCTACTCAACAGCTCATTTTTATCCTAATGGAAGGATTGTGTGGATGAATGAAGGATAGAGGCACCAATCTACAATTGATGAGTGGGCCAAGCTCATAAATGCACCTGAAGAAGAAGAAAATGACATTGATGTTTATGCTGAGAAGAAGAAGGATCATAACTCCATGGCCAATATGTATAAGGAAATTCCAGATAAGGCCCTAGAAACACATAAGTTTGGGTCAGTCTACTACTTGTTGTCTGCTTTGGCCACCATAAACACCATATTGAGGCACACTCTATCGGTGTTTTGGGAACGGGGGTCCCCAGACTTGCCTGCCTGCGGCCTGCGGCGTGGCTCCACCAGTGGCCCAGTGCGGCCCATCTTCATCAACCAACCCTCAAGACCCACGCGAGGGGCCAAGCCTCGCGGGGCGGATGATACAAGGCCTCCTCAGGGGTGGCCTCACCAGGCAGGCTCGCGAGGAGGCAGAGAGATCAAGGCAAGGGGTACCTCGCGAGGTTCCTGTGACGCAAGCCATGACGACCAAGGCCAGGCGGGCGTCAGCCCGCGCAGTGTCCTCATTTCCCCTTTGGTGCTAAGGGGGCAAGCGCAGGCGCGGAGTACCGAGGCATCAAGCAAAGGTTTCCATATCGGTGCAACAAGACCAAGACCAGCAGGACGGCAGGACGGAGGTCACCGTGGAGCCCAAGACGGCGTCACCACCAGTGCCTTTGATAGGCAAAGACCACCTTTAGTCAGGATAGCTTGTACTATTTTTCCCCTTTCAAAATGGTCGTTGTTGGATCCCTTCCCACCCAATATTTGGGGAGAGGACCAGGGCCTCTATAAATAGAGCTAGCCACCACAGTAGAAGGGGCAACTGATGACGGACGAACTCAGTTCATCTACACACCACACCAGCTCAAGAACACCTCTCCTCGTGAGGCTGTTCTTCCCTTGTACTGTTCATCATCAGCCCAAGAGGCAATCCACCACCACCACACGGGAGTAGGGTATTACACCACAACGGTGGCCCGAACCTGTATAAATCTTGTGTCTCTTGTGTTGTGAGTTCATCGATCTAAGCTTAGGGATCGCGGCGAGGCTGAGAGCGAGATTCGGTAGGGGGAAATCTTCATGCGCACCCCAGTGTTCGAACCTCAAGCATTTTGCCAGAACCCGATATCCGACATTTGGCGCGCCAGGTAGGGGGTGCGCCGAAATCTTCCTTCTGTTGATCCGCGTCCCATCGCTTCGTCACATCCATGTCGGACGCCCGCCGAGCCCTTGCTGAGCACCGGGCCAGTCTTGCCGCACGCGTCACCCAGACGGCTCCTGTCTGTGGACCTCCTCATCATTCTCCGTCGCCTGCCGCCAACGCCGCCACCGGCCCGGCGGGGAACGAACAGCAAGCATCATTGCTGCACCCCTCGGTGCGGTGGGAAGACCGCACCGCCACTCCGTCGCTGACCCCAGCTGGCTCGTCGTCCCACGCTCATCGCGCCCCCACGGACGTGTAGGCCGTGCTGCTTCTAGCACGTCAGCTCCTGCTTTACTGCCCCGTCGACGACCTCTACGAAGAATGGCTCGCTCGTATCACCGAGCTCGTCAGTGCAGCAGGGGTCTCTCCCGCGCCATCCCTCTCGCTACCTCGCCCTCCGCCAGGTACGGGTGACGCGGCTCATGGAGCGCCTCCACCACCTCCTCCCCAAGACGGCGCCCTGGCTCCAAAGGGCGCGGCCCCTGGACTTGACCCACCCCATCCAGCGCTTCAACAGCGTCCGCCTCAAGATCCCCCAGGTGGCGGACGAGGCCATCATCTCGGAGTTCTCTGATGGCGTCCGCGACGTCAAGATGAAGGAGAAGCTCACCATACACGAGGAGTTGTGCACATCCCTGGAGCTGTTCAACCTGGCGACCAAGTGCGCAATGGCTAAAGAAGGACGCATCTCCCTCCTCGAGCTCCCTGCTGCAGACCCAGAAGAAAAGAAGACCAAGGCCAAGGACATGAAGTGCAAGGGAGTAGCCATGCTTGTGGCAGAACATGACACAGAGCGCGGCAGGGACTAGCCGGAGTCGTCCAAGGGCAGCCGGCCGTTCTGCGCCTACCACAACCTCCACACCCACAACACCAGCCACTGCCAGGAGCTCGGGGCCGTTCGAGAAGGGTGCGTCGGTCGACTCCCCGAGCGCAATGACCGGGGCTACGGCCGAGGAGGAGGACGTGGAGGAGGACGATGGACGACCGCGGCCCTCGCCAGGAGTGGCATGACCGACCTCGTGAGGATCGTTGGTAGGACCAGCCTCGCGAGGGCGCCTGGAGGGATCAACCTCGCGAGGACCGCCCGCAGGGTAACGCAGGCCTTCCTCCTCTGCCGCCGCCGCCAAGAAGGAATGACGACCATCACCAGGAGGAGGGGGCTGGGGGCTTCCAGGAGCCACGTGCTATCTCTTGCATCTTGGGCGGAGCTCAGGCCCAGCCTCTCAGCGCATATTCAAGCAGTTTGCTCGTGAGGTGAATGTAGTCCTCCCTATGCTCGAGGCCACACGCCCGCTCACATGGTCCAAGTGCGCCATCACCTTCAGCTTGGCAGATCAACTCATGTGTGCGGCTACTGCTGGCGTCCTCCCAATGCTCTGTTCACCAGTCATCAGCAACATGCAAGTCACCAGGACCCTCATCGATGGCGGTGCAGGGCTTAACATCTTGTCCGTAGAGATGTTTGACAACCTTCAAGTGCCATATGATCAACTTCAGCCTACCAAACCTTTCTCAGGAGTTACTGACGGTTCCACCACCCCGATAGGGCAGGTCCACCTCCCTGTCACCTTCGAAAAGTGCGACAACTACCGCACCGAGCTCATCGACTTCGACATCGCCTACATCCACCTGCCGTACAATGCCATCCTTGGGTATCCACCCCTGGCCAAGTTCATGGCGGTGACCCACCATGGCTACAACGTCCTCAGGATGCCAGGAAGCGGCGGAATCATCACGGTCCCCTGCAAAGAGAGAGATGCGGTGTGCTCTCTCTAGGGTCGTGTCCTGAGATTTTAGGGGCCCGAGTGAAAGTAAAGCTCGGGGGCCCTTAGTATATAAAGTTTGCGTGGGGATATAGGGTCCTTTGGGGGGAGGGGAGGGGGGATATTGGGGCCTTAATATAAGCAACACAACAATCATAGTAATATTGTTGTCTGTATTTTTTATAATAAATCTAAAAGCAATATTGATATGAAATACAGTTTATACACACAATGTTGAAAATAAATAAATTCGCATGAAAAGTTTAACAGTACAAGCCATGCATCATGTTGACGAAGATAAATTACTTAATTAGCAATAAACAAAGTGATAATGATCACCTATTAAAATTGCCGGAGAAAGGAAATTGCGGCAGCCAAATTTGCACCAAAATTTTAGCCTTAATCAGCATGATCTCCTGCAATCACTGGTGATCTCCCGCCTGCATGTAAATCATTGCAGGGTAATTTTTCGAGCGGCGATTGTGCCGCAACCGTGGCCGTTTTTGTTGCGGTTTAAAATCATGAATATGATAATACCTTTTTTGCAGCAGAATATGATAATACCTTGGATAGGTTGAATCGCTGCTGGTGATTGTCCGATCCGGCGCTCGGCGATGACGTGATCTGTATATGCGTCTGCGGCATGCATGCGCTCGGCGATGTGCATGAGCGTGTGCATGCTGGGTGATGGTGTAGTCCGGCGCTGGCCTGGAGTAGAGATGGAAGAATAGAGTTCATCCGTGAAACAACAGCTGGTGGGGGATACTCGAAGACGTGAACTCACAATCGGATCTCGGAACTTCTTTTAGATGGGAATTAGGAAACTGGACGGGCGTCATGCAATCAACTCGTACGAGCCTATGACTACAGGGGCCCTCACCGAAGGAATGGATGTGCTTGTGCGTGTGTTACCAAGCTGCATACGGTGACTACCTGCCCAGCGTAGCATAGGGCCAGCGCATAGCTTCGACGGCTCCGGACGTGGGCTAGCTAGCTGACTGCGACATGCGCTCGTCATACCTAGATCGGGGCCCCTGTACACTGGGGGCCCGGGGCGGGCCCCCCTGCCGCCCCTCGGGGCCGGCCCTGGCTCCCTCAAGCATGCCTTCCAAGCTGCAGCAATTGAGGACCCGGACAGCAAGGGCGAGAACCCTCCTGAGGCCATCCCCAAGAAGAAGAAGCAACCGCTCCACACAAGGCCTCAGGAGGTTGGCATCTCAGGTGGTGCCGCGTCAGGATCAGCGCCGATGCCTGGGACGCCTTCTTCCATCACATAGGAAGGCGCGCCCGGCACCCTCCTCGGGCAGGGCTCGAGGGCTCTCTTCGGGAGGGCCTCAGACCTCGCCAACATCACGAGGGAGGCGCTCGGGCACCACTTTGAGGCGTACCTTGCGGCACGTTTCCCGCATGGAGGCACAGGGCGTGGAAAGCCCAACGTTCAGGAGTTCATCGCCAAGACCACTCGGGAGCTTCAGGAAGCGAGGGCCATGCGCGGCAACTGCCGCTTGCGTGGTGTGGCTCCCCATCCAGGTGAGGATGGAGGGTTGCGCGTCTGCATCGATGTCCCAGGGCTCAACCGAGCCGCATCTCAGGAGCGCTTCTGGCCTTCGCGCGTGGGACGCTGCGAGGGTCCGCCGCACAGCTACGTTCGCATGCCTTTCGGCCTGCCGAACGCGGCTGCCACCTACCAGCGTCACCTGTGGAGCATTCTGGCGGCTCAGGAGGCCAGGCATCACGCGGTCCTAGCAGAGATGGAGACGGTCCTCAAGGAACCACCCGGACCCCCAGAGCCTCCTAAGGCTCAGGGGCCAGGCGGCTCGTGAGGGTCGGCCCCTTCACCGCGCATCTCCATGCTGCTCCAACACCCCCCATCTACAACGGTACCAGGTGACATCTTCCAAGTTTATTTCAGCTGGGAGCGCCCTCGGGGCTGCATCATTCCCAGGCCGCGTGGGTCCCTCCCTGCGGCATGTATCCCTTTTTCTGATGTTTTTAGCTTACCTTGCTGGGGGCGTCCCCGGGCTGCATCATCCCCAAGCCGCTTGGGTCCGGCCCAGTGGCACGTATCCATCCTACATTACCTAAGCTGATTTGCCTTTCATGCCTAATCCACCTGTGATTATCACCTGCTTGATTGCCACCCACCACGGGAGCCGCTCGTGCTGGCACGGTGCTTGCGCACGGGTCCGTCCCATGCAACACCGATAAATCTGCGGTCTAGCTCTGGCCAGCGGCAGCCCCGTGCGCATTACCTCACTAGACCCTCAGTGCCCTCACCTCTCTCTCGGAGCAACCAATGGCCAGCCAGCAATCATAATGGCAACCCGTGATTTTCTCGTGCTGATTTACAGGAACCTCCTAAAGTCTACGGCAGGTGGCACCACAAGCTCCCTCTCTTTCCCATGCGATTCGCTTGCGCGTTAAAAGGGGGCTCATGAGCATCGCGACTTAGGAGCTCTTATTGGCTCTCCAGCCCTCACCCCCTGGCCTTGACCACGACATCGCGACCTAGCATACCAGTGGCGGCTGAGCTCGCTCGAGGGCCGGGACCTGAGGACGTAGAGCATGAAGGAGAGTGTGGGGAAGAAAGCGGAGGCTCGCACGGGCTACACCTAGCTGCGCCACGGCCGCTGACGCACAAGTCTAGCACAACGCAACGGAACAACTCCAGACTACCGAGATAAGTCTTGCGCCTGGAACAACTAATAGTTGCAACGCAAAATTCTCACTTGTTGCGGCTCTGTGACAGCAATGTTGCCTTCCTTTGTCACCTCTCGTCGGCTGCTTGCACGCTAAAGGGGACCTCCTGAGCATCGCGCCTCAGGGGCTCTTACTAGACCTCGGGCCGCTCACCTCCTGGCCTTGACCACGGCATCGCGACCTGGCATACCAGCGATGGTTGCAGCCTGCCTGGGGGCCGGGACCTGTCAGCGTAGAGCACCAAGTCGTCGCGAGGTTAGAAAGGGGGAACCAAGCTGAGACAGGACAAGCGCTCACACGATTTCATAATAAGGATAACGCCAACAAAAGACATCGTGGACCCTTTACACGCCCCCGTGGGTTGTTCTTCGATTCCTCACAGGGAACAAAAGAAGAGAACTTTGAGGAGACCCAACTACACGCGCCTTCGTGGCCGACGCCATCATCAACAATGGGCCACGAGAGACCAGTGCCAACCCCATCAAGATCAGCTGCAGCGACGGCCTGATGCTGCCACCTTGCTCCGAGCGCGGCGAGAGCTCGGGGGTACATAGCCATTGTCGCTCGTCTCCGGAGTCATGAAGGGCTCGGGAGAGTCGCTAGACTCCCAAGTGCTGCTGCTGCTGTCGGAGGAGCTTCTGGAGCAGCGCACGACACGGCCAGCCCCTGCCGCGTTGATGTCCTGACTGCCCCCTCCGGGGCAGCACTCCAGGCGGCGGCCTTCCGCGTCGAAGACCTTGAAGGACAACATGGAGGTGTTGTCATACTGAAAATGGATCAGGAGGGCGCCTCCCGTTCGGCAGACCCGGGTGACCTCACCCCAGCCTCGGGTCATGAAGATCTTGCCAGTGGAGACGACTTCAACCTTCGCTCCGATCGCCGGGGCACCACAATCGGCGTGCTGCAGCCAAAGCTCGAGAGGCCCCCTCGGCGGCATCTCGGTGGAGAAGAACGAAGGGAAGCGGATCTAGGTGCTTGGAGGCATCGCCACATGCAACATTAGCTCACGAGAGGAATCCGTGGCATGGACTCTAGGGGCGACGGCGCGCGCCATCATGGCGTGCCGACCGCGGCTGCGGCACGGGCGGTGCTGCTCGCCGTTCCTTTCTCCGGAGCCCTCGGCTCAGGCGCACTAGGGTAGCGGGTACCCAGGAGGTGGCCGCTTGCACCAAGGCCTCGTCATCTCTAGCACCGCGACCTCACCACGGCGGTGGGTCGGCCTCTTCTTCGGTGGGAGCGGATCAGGTCCATCTCGGGGAGCCTTTCCCCTCTCTTCGGCCAAGAATCTACGAATCGGCGCCATTGGCGTCAAGATTGGAGGTGGAGCAGGGGAGAAGAAGCAGGCGGAGCAGGAAGAGATGGGTGATGAGGGGCTCTCACCCCTCCTCATTTATATCAAGGGAGGCCAACCGTCGACCTCCACGATCGCAGGTAATGATAACCCTTTTTGCATGCAGCAGAGACTCGTCAAGTCGGGCAGTTGCCGAGGCAGCATGGGGAAGCGGAGACGCCCACATCCAATCAGTCGCCATGCGTCGACCAAGGCCGAAGGCTGTTGGGGCCCGCGGCGCTCCGCACTTTCCCTTTGTCTTTGCCGCTAAGCCAAGTCCGGGCGCTCCTTGGGCCCGGGGGCTACTGTCGGCATTCTGGGAATGGGGGTCCCCAGACTTGCCTGCCTGCAGCCTGCGGCGTGGATCCACCAGTGGCCTAGTGTGGCCCGTCTTCATCAACCAACACTCAAGACCCACGCGAGGGGCCAAGCCTCGCAGGGTGGACGACACAAGGCCTCCTCAGGGGCGGCCTCACTAGGCAGGCTCACGAGGAGGCGGAGAGATCAAGGCAAGGGGTACCTCGCGAGGTTCCCGTGATGCAAGCCATGACGACCAAGGCCAGGCGGGTGCCAGGCGGGTGCCAGCCCGCACAGTGTCCTTGTTTCCTGTCGTGGAAATATCAGGTCAGATGTCCTAGCAAAAGGACTTAGTCGTGGAGCCATCGCATCGAGGTTAGCTTGAAGGGGTTAAACTAGACAAGGGACACGAGAGTTTATACTAGTTCATCCCCTTCAATGAAGGTAAAAGCCTACATCTAGTTGTGATGGAATTATTGGGGTTTCAATGACCAGGGAGCAAATACGCTTTGCCCGAGTCTCGAGTTGTTGTCTGTTGTCCCTGAACCGCCGCCGGGTCGTCCCTTTATATACACAGGTTGACGCCCGTCCGGTTTAGAGAGTCTCGAGGCCGACTCATACAAGTGTTCGGCTCGGTCTCTCCCTTTGCCTATCTTACAACACAAGTTATACAATTATGACGGTTTAGCACTATGGGCCCTAATCCGCCTCTTGGCTTCGGGCCTCTAAGCTTTATCAGTAAAGTGCCATCTTATTGCCTTCATGGGCTTCAGTATGGTTGAGCGTGAACCGGCCCCTCCTCGGCGGTTTACACTCAGTGGTTATATCCTCAACATTAGGCCCCAGATTGATTTGAACTTGTTCATGGCAATCTTCAACACTTAGAAAAATTCCATGGGCATCTTCTAATAATTCTCCGTAAACCGTCACGTTGTCTTCTTCTTGTAAACCTTGGTGAACCGCCATGACGTCATCTTCTATCACTGCAGTAAATCATCGTGATGTCATCTCTGCATAAAAAGATTTATGAAGATCCCCTTCTCTTAATTAAATCCTGAAGATCGAGGCGACAACTGCGCCCCCTTTTGCCGCTTCATGCCCCTCGATTCTCGCGCCTGCCGTTTATCCCCTTTTCTTTATAAATAGGGTCGGGGGGTCTTTCCATTTTCCCCCTTGCCTCTCGTCTTCTTCCTCGCGGCCCGAAAAGATCAAGCACCGCCGCCGCCGCCGTCGGTCCTCGAATCTGCACCGCCTTAGGCCGCTGCATCACCCTGTTTGTAGCAGAGCTCCTGCGATACTCCTCCGCTGCCACGTGGCCCTGGTAAGCTATCTTCTCGTAACCCTAGATCTCCATTAGGGCTTCGAGTTCATCTGTGTTCATCGACATTCATCAGTACTTCTCAGCCTTTCCCTTAGCCTTTTTACTGAATCTAGCTATGCCTGATAGTTTCTTTTGCGGCTAGATCCGTAACTTTAGTCTGTCGCACCACAGCATCTTGTCGTTCCTAGAAAAACTCCATATGGACCTTCTCTGTTCCTCTTAGCGCCATTGTAGGGCTTCAGATAAATTTTCTTTTATTGAACCATGGTAGATCCAAAATTATACTGCCATATTGTGAAATCTGTTTCTGTAAACACTTAGTAGATTTTAGCTCTGCCTCTTCTGTTTAAGGGCGGTTTAACCTTTAGTAGTTAGTAATCCGCCGGATACCATTAGTCCTCACTTAAACCGCCATTCTGACTTGCATAGCAATATCCGGTTCAACTTTCAAATTTGTCCTAATTAAATTTCCTAGTTTAACACCGGTTTAGAGCACCTCGACCTTGAATCTTAAACCGGCCTTCGCATTTCTTTTACAGTTTATCCTTCAAAATGACTAAGCAATTCTCATCTTGCAACTGGGCTCCTTCCCGGATCACAGAGACTCAAATCAATGGTTACCTTGTAACTGGCGCTTTAGCCGCAAAGAATGTCCTTCATTGGCGAGTTCCTGACCCTGAGTGCCCTCTTGAGCCTCAAGATGGAGAAGTGATTGTGTTTATCCAGCACTTGACCGGGGATTCAGTCCCCCCCGGATCAAAAATCTTCCGGATGTCCTTGCTAGCTTTCAGCTCCATCCTCAGGACATTGGTCCAAATTCGGTATCCAATATATGCAACTTCCAAGTGTTGTGCGAAGTTTACCTTCAAGAGGAACCAACTGTTGAACTCTTCCTGGATTTCTTCCACTTAAACCTCTGAACTGAGTTCTCTGACAGCCCCAATACTGAACTTGGTGGTGTGTCGATTTAGAAGAGAAAAGAAGTTGACTTCCCTCATGCAAAACATCAAAACCATCCCAAAGACTGGAATCTAGCATGGTTCTATTGTCAAAACACTGCTCCTGCTGGAGAAAAACCCTTTGCCGGGTTACCGTGCTCACCGGCTTAGCAATGGCCATCCACTGCCTCAACGGCTCACCGCCAAGGAACGATAGTCTTATGCACCTCAACTCGCCAAGCTCCGGGCTCTCCTAGCCAACGGTTTGACTAGTGTTGACCTCGTTCGCTGCTGGGTTGCGTGGCATGTCCTTCCTTTAAGCCGCCGCTCCGGATTGATGCACGAGTATACCGGCAATGCCAAGGATCCTCAACGGTTTAATGAGATAGAAATGACTGATGATGAAGTCACTGAATCTGTGAAAAAGATCCTAGACGAACCGATCGCTGCATGCAGCCAAACTAGGCTGGCCCCTTTTTACACCTCCAACAAACCGCCAATGGTAAAGATTTTAACCTTGTGCTTTCTTGATCCGCCTCCGCTTTAACATTGTTCTAATAAACCTTTGTTTCAATTTTATAGGCCAATAGCTCCTTCTAGAAAAGGAAAGCTTCAGACGAACCGGCAAGGGCTCCTCGTGCCAAAAGCAAAGTCATAAAGAAACCGGCCAAAAAGAAAACTGGCAAGTCTGCTGATCCGCCCGAAGATATCAAGGAATCGGATCAAGAGGTAGAACTTGACTCCCTTGGCTCCTTTTTCATACACCTTATTAACAATGACTATTACCAGGATGATGCGGAAGCCAGCCGCGCTGATCATGTTGAGGTAATCTCCCTTTCCTCCAGTTCAGATCACGTGCCGGTACAAAAAATTTGTCGTGCACTTCGGAAAGTAAAACGCTCTCACCCACTTGCTCATTTGGATCCACAATTTTCTTTAAAGACACAGCAACATGAAGGTCGCCGCACAACCCGGCACAGTGGCCAACAAGTCACTTCCTCCGGTTTACCAGACACTCCACCTCGGAAACGTCGTCCAGAGGTCTCTTCCTCTTGTAATAAACCTTGTCCCTTGGCGGGTTGCTTACGATACCCACTTAATCCGTATGATTCGAATTATCAGGTAACTTCTAACTCTTCATCTGGCCACTCATCAACCACACAATTGCCTCCCCTCAAGACAGTCGCTGGGTAAGCATACTGCCCTTTAACTTTTTTCATCATGTATCGGTTTACCATACTAATCTTCTGTTTTGATATTATAATGCCAAGGGCCGGTTGAGCAAGAAAGCCAAGACTAGTGGCCCTACTGATGAAGTTGAACCGGAGAAGACCCCAGAAGATGTTGGTAGAGACACTGAGGTTGTCATGGATGACTCTGCCCCACAAGATCCAGCCACTGATACTAATCCGCCGGAAGCTGATCCAGCTATGCATATTGATCCATCAAGCCCGCATGCTACACCTCCGAGACCAGCTGCTGATCCATCAAGCCCAGCTGCTAATCCGCTGAGCCCAGCCAGGGATACTGTCAATCCTCCACGTCCGTCAAAAGGTGGCGATGATGATGTTATTATCACTGGCACAGGTCACACCAGCCCTGGCAATCCGGTTGTCCTGGCAAAGCATACCGCCAAGGAAGAATTTGCTGCTATGGGCAAGGGGAAAGAAAAGACAGATTTATCCAGCTATGTCAACTTTTCTGCCGAAGAGCTTCATTCCGGTTTCTTACATCGCCTCTAGACAAACCGAGACTATGAAGCCGGTTTGGTGAACATGATGAAGGAGCGCTATGAGGTAATTCTCCACACACTTTAATCTTGCTTTGTTCTGTATATCTCCATTGTAGCCCCCAAGGGTCGGTTTGTCTCTTGAAGACAAACCAGAACTCGTGAATAAAGCATGTTTCAACTAAGTAACCCCCAAGGGCCGGTTTAATCTTATCAAGGTGAACCGGGACTTCATGACCCAATATTCATTTTGCCATCTCCTTTTGCCTGTATACTTTTTGATCAAACATGCATTAGCCCCCAAGTGCCAAGATTCATACTTGTATGGAGCCTTGGGACTTTTTAAATAAGCAGAAAGAGAAAAGCATTCCGCATTAGCTCTCAAGTGCCAAGTGTATAACTGGTTATATGCTTGGGACTTTGAGAAAAATATCAGCATCATCTGATCTTTGCAGGCCAATATAAACAACAAAGACTCCAAAATTGCCGATCTTCAAGAGAATATCAAATCCCAGCAATCAGAGACTTCCAAGGCCAAGGATGAGCTTAAAACCGCTTTGGCAGCCATGGAACAACTTAAAGAAGGGTTCAAGAATGATCGTGCTAGCTGGGAAACAGAAAAGACAGCATTGTTGAAGCGGGTTGACGACGCCGAGTCAGCTCTTAAACCGGTGGCGGAAGAACTAACTGGGTTGAAGCGCCAAGTACATGCCATGACCTCTGCAATATTTGGTAAATACTCTTGTCAAGATCTCTTGAATAACCATCTTTGAAATTTCCAGTTTAACATCAATGTCTTAAACCGTTATAGGTGGCCGTGTTGCTCATTTGGGCGCTGACATGCGGATGAAGTTGAAGGCAGCATATACATTGATAGAGCGACTGTATACCGGTGCCCAACGGGTTATCTGTGCCGTCTCATACAACAAACTGGCACCAACCTTAATCAAGGACACACTAGCAAGGCTATCAATGGCACCGGCGCAGATAGAGGAGATGAAGCGATCCGCTGCCAGGGCTGGCGCTTTGTTGGCACTTACCCGAGCCAAAGCATGGATAGTTGATCTGGATCCAGTTGATATTGCTAAGGGCTATCCTGGTGAACAAGAAAACAGGGCAGAATTTGATAATGAGGCCCTCAAAGCCCTAACAAAGGAGATGCGTCCTTTGGCAAGTCAATTGGCGGAAGAGGCTAATTTGACTGTTCACCGGTTCCTTCTATGATGCCAACAACTAATGGATTGACACTGCTGTGAAGGAAGTGCAAAATCTTATCCCGCCAATCCGTAAGCACACTTACGCCCCTAACGTTGATCCGTCCGAACTTATAAGTGAAGAGGCTATCTTTCAAGCTTTAACCTGGATTGACTGGACCACCGTTGAATTCCAGCCACTGGATGGGGAGGAGGACGCTGAACCAACACCAAAAGATCCATCAACCTCTCGTCAACCCGGCAATGAGTCTTAATCCGACAACTGGGTTGATATTCACAGCTTGTGTTCTGTGTGAAGAACAATCACCTGTTTTGGGCCTTAAAACGCCTTGTAATAGGCTAGTTGGCATACTTTGATTTGCTGCCATTGTGCAATGCCCCTTGATACTTTAATCCAGCATGATATTGCTATGCTTTATTTGTCTTGATATGCTGTATAAATCCTGCTATCTGCATGTTAAATACTTTAAACACGTCCTGGCGGTTTACCACCGGACGGTTTATGATACCCAATACAGAAACAGAATCCTCATAACAAAAGGTGATAAGGTAATGAAATATGAATCATATCATACCTGTGATATTAAATCACTGTTGTTGGTCCGCCAACTTATTTAGTAAAGGTGAAAAGCCGAACTTTGGGTGTTGGAAGGTACCCACCATATTATGCTGGTGCATAACAAGCCATACCGAGTATTGATAAACACCGGATGATCATTCTGGGGACTTATAGTCAATACCAGACTGGATTAAAAGATGCCGGTTCACCCTTGAATATATGCTTAACAACTGATATCTGTAAGCCACACCGGGTTAAGAAACGCTGGGTTAAGATGAAGACATATAGTCTGGCCGGGTCGAAAGACGCTGGTTTACTTGAAAAGTTGGATCAAATAAAGATAAAACTTGTAAAAAGCAAAAGCAAACAAAACTTGTAGTTGAGGCTTTTTGAGGGCTGCCAGGCCCAAATTCGAGGCTTTTGGTGGGCTACCAGGCCGCTGAGTTAAACCATTTGACAAAGCCTTTTAAGATGGGCCTCCAACTAACCAATCGTCGTTTTAACTTTGACAAGTTCAGGGTCTCAATGAGAGTAACTGTCAAACGTTCGGTGGGTCATGCCAGGATTACCTGGATAGGAGTGGCTTACTTGATGAAGGCAGGTTAACCCGGGGTTTTAGGTGAATACACCAGGCTTCCAAGCCGTGGGTCGATACCCGATTACAGGGGTCCTTTCAAACTCTTTGTTACTTTACACAAAGAGCCCCCAAGTAACTTTTTGAGCTATGCTCAATGGGTGCCTATGTTTGAGTCGTGCTTGTAGCAACAGAACTCTCTTTGGCCCCTTGGGTGTGAAGCTCCCAAGCTGTATGATGTCGTAATAGCCGGTTTAATGGACAAAACGGGTCATCGCTCTGGAAGCAGAAGCCCCCTTGTAACCAAGAAATATTGGAAGAATGGCAGAGGCCCTGCTTGTAGCAAGGATGCCGGTTTATTATATTGATCATAATATATACATTGTCATAATATGTACATAAGAAGAGCCTATAACTCAAGTGTAGTAAGGCCGAAGGAGAGCTATGTTCCACGGCCGCCGGGTCTCCTCCTCAGAAGTGTGTGAGTCTTCTCGAACGTAAATGAGGTAGTATGATCCGTTGTGGAGATTCTTGCTGACCACAAAGGGCCCTTCCCAAGGTGGGGATAACTTGTGCATATCGGTCTGATCCTGGATGAGCCGGAGCACTAAATCGCCTTCTTGAAAGGTTCTTGTTCTAACCCGGTGGCTGTGATAACGCCGCAGGTCTTGCTGGTAAACCGCCGAACGAGCCAAAGCCATATCCCGCTTCTCACCTAACAGGTCCAGTGCTTCTTGACGTGCTTGCTCGTTGTCCGCTTCAACATAATTGGCAACCCGAGGCGAGTCATGACGAATATCACTGGGGAGTACCGCCTTTGCACCGTAAACCATGAAGAAAGGCGTATAACCTGTAGACCGGTTTGGGGTGGTGTATATGCTCCATAACACAGATGGTAGACCTTCCACCCAACAACCCGGCGTCCGCTTCAAAGGGACCATAAGCCGGGGCTTGATACCCTTTAGAATTTCCTGATTAGCTCGCTCAGCTTGGCCATTGGATTGGGGATGAGCCACAGACACTACATCAAGCCGGATGTGCTCTCGGTGACAAAAATCCTCCATCTCACATTTAGAGAGGTTCGTGCCATTATCTGTGATAATGCTGTGTGGAAAACCGAAATGGAAGATCACCTTTTTGATGAACTGAACCGCAGTGGCTGCATCACACTTGCTTACTGGCTCCGCTTCAACCCATTTAGTGAACTTGTCAACTGCCACCAACAGGTGGGTCTTCTTATCTTTTGATCGCTTGAAAGGCCCTACCATGTCAAACCCCCAAGTCGCAAACGGCCAGGTGATAGGAATCATCCGTAGCTCCTGAGCCGGAACATGAGCTCGTCTTGAGAATTTTTGACAGCCGTCGCACCGTTTGACCAAGTCCTCAGCATCAGCATGAGCCGTCAACCAATAGAAGCCATGATGAAAAGCTTTAGAAACCAAGGATTTTGAACCGGCGTGATGACCACAGTCTCCTTCGTGGATATCTCATAAAGTCTCACGGCCTTCTTCAGGAGAAACACAGCGTTGGAATGCACCAGAAACACTGCAATGTTGTAACTCGCCGTTGTGAACAACCATGGACTTGGACCGCCGGACTATCTGTCTGGCCAAAATTTCATCATCTGGTAACTCGCCCCGGTTCAGATATGTCAAGTATGGAACCATCCAATCCGGAATGACATGTAAAGCGGCCACCAACCGTGCCTCTGGATCAGGAATAGCGAGGTCCTCCTCTATAGGTAGTTGAACCGATGGGTTATGCAAGACGTCCAAAAAGGTATTGGGTGGCACCGGTTTACGCTGAGATCCCAACCGGCTTAAAGCATCAGTTGCCTCGTTTTTGCGCCGATCAATGTGCTCCACTTGATATCCCTTAAAGTGACTAGCCACAATGTCCACCTCGCGCCGGTAAGCCGCCATGAGCGGATCCTTGGAATCCCAAGTACCTGAAACTTGCTGGGCTACCAGATCTGAGTCACCAAAACACAGTACACGGCTTAAGTTCATCTCCTTAGCACTCGAAGACCATGGAGTAAAGCCTCATACTCAGCTGCATTGTTAGTACAAGGGAACATTAAGCGAAGAACATAATGAATTTTATCACCTCGAGGGGAAGTAAGGACAACTCCAGCCCCCGAGCCCTCCAATTGCCTGGACCCATCAAAATGAAAAGTCCAGTAGGTACTGTCCGGTTTGTCCTCCGGTATCTGCAACTCTGTCCAATCATTGATAAAATCCACAAGGGCATGGGACTTGATTGCTGTTCGAGGCATGTACTTCAAACCATGTGGTCCAAGCTCAATAGCCCACTTAGCAACCCGACCAGTTGCCTCCCTGTTCTGGATTATATCCCCCAAAGGAGCAGAACTGACCACTGTGATGGGATGACCTTGAAAGTACTGCTTAAGCTTCCGACTTGCCATAAAAACCCCATACACCAACTTCTGCTAATGCGGATATCTTTGCTTTGACTCAATGAGCACTTCGCTGATATAGTAAACTGGCCTTTGAACTGGGTATTCCTTCCCAGCCTCCTTGCGCTCCACCACAATGGCAACACTGATAGCTCGGGCGTTAGCAGCCACATATAACAGCAGCGGCTCCTTATCAATTGGAGCGGCAAGAACCGGCGGTTCAGCCAACTACTTCTTCAAGTCTTCAAACACCGCATCAGCATCCTCGCTCTAGACAAAATTGTCTGTCTTCTTCAACATCTGATACAGAGGGATCGCCTTCTCTCCCAACCTGCTGATAAACCGGCTCAAAGCCGCAATACGACCCGCCAGACGTTGAACATCATTAATGCATGCCGGTTTAGCTAGAGACGTGATAGCCTTGATCTTTTTCGGATTAACCTCAATGCCTCGATTGGACACCAGAAAACCCAAGAGCTTGCCAGCCGGTACACCAGAGACACACTTAGCCGGATTGAGCATCATCTTATAAACTCACAGATTATCAAGGGTTTCTTGCAAATCAGGGATGAGCATCTCTACTTTCCTGGATTTGACCACAATATCGTCCACATAAGCATGAACGTTGCGCCCAATCTGAATATGAAGACAATTCTGCACACAACGTTGATAAGTTGCCTAGGCACTCTTGAGCCCAAAAGGCATGGATATATAGCAGAAGGCTCCAAAGGGAGTAATGAAAGTTGTCTTCTCCTGGTCCTTAACTGCCATCTTGATCTGATGATAACCGGAATCAGCATCCAGAAAACTCAAATGCTCACAACCCGCCGTAGCATCAATGATTTGATCAATACGAGGGAGGGCAAAGGGATCAGCCGGGCAAGCTTTCTTCAAATCTATGTAATCCACACACATATGCCAAGTGCCGTTTTTCTTAAGTACCAGCACCGGATTAGCCAAGCACTCTGGGTGAAATACTTCAATGATAAAACCAGCAGCCAACAGCCGGGCCACCTCTTCTCCAATGGCCTTGCGTCATTCCTCATTGAAGCGACGAAGGAACTGTTTGACCAGTTTGAACTTCGGATCAATATTAAGAGTGTGCTCAGCGAGTTCCCTCGGTACACCTGGCATGTCAGAAGGCTTCCATGCAAAGATGTCCCGGTTCTCATGAATGAACTCGATGAGCGTGCTTTCCTATTTCGGATCCAGATTTGTGCTGATACTAAACTGCTTGGATGAATCACCAGGAACGAAATCAACAAGTTTAGTTTCATCAGCCGGTTTGAACTTCAGGGTCGGATCATGTTCTGTAGAGGGTTTCTTCAAGGAAGTCATGGCTGCCGGATCAACATTGTCCTTATAAAACTTTAACTCCTCCGTTGCACAAACCGATTCAGCATATGCCACATCACCTTCCTCACACTCCAGAGCAATCTTATGGCTGCCATGAACCGTAATGGTCCCTTTGTGACCCGGCATCCTGAGCTGTAGATAAACATAACACGGCCTTGCCATGAATTTAGCATAAACCAGCCGTCCGAATAAAGCATGGTACGGACTTCTGATTTTGACCACTTCAAAGGTCAGCGTCTCGGACCTTGAATCATGATCATCTCCAAAAACCACCTCCAGAGCTATCTTACCAACTGGGTAAGCCGATTTACCAGGCACTACTCCATGAAAAATGGTGTTTGACGGTCTAAGATTCTTATCTGTCAACCCCATACGCTGGAAGGTTTCATAGTACAAGATATTGATACTGCTCCCTCCGTCCATGAGTACCTTGGTAAACTTATAACCTCCCACCTGAGGTGCAACCACCAAAGCTAGATGTTCCGGATTGTCAACCCGGGGCGGGTGATCCTCCCTACTCCAGACAATAGGCTGCTCAGACCAGCATAGATAACAGGGCACCGCCGGTTCAACAGAGTTCACTGCCCTTTTATGGAGCTTCTGATCGCGCTTGCACAGGCTAGTAGTGAAGACATGATACTGTCCCCCATTTAACTGCTTTGGGTTTCTCTGATAACCCGACTGCTGTTGATTCCCCTGATTACCCTGTTGATGGTTACCACCTTGGTTGTTCTGATTGCCCTGATTATTCTGAAACCCTGAGCTTGAACCACCACCACCGTAACCTGGCCCATGGAATCGTGGACCGGAACCACTAGGTGGACCCTGATCATACCGGAAAAGATTAGATTTTTTGAATTCCCTCATGATGTGGCAATCCTTCCAAAGGTGTGTGGTCGGAGCCTCCTTTGGCCCGTGCTTTGGGCAGGGCTGGTTTAACAGGCATTCCAGATTCATTCCTCCACCGTGCTGGGGCGGTTTACCCCTACGACGCTGCATATTACCCTGCACATTGGTGTTAGCCACAAAATTGGAATTGTCCGCTTTACGATTACCATTGTTTCCATGACCCGCCTGATTATGCTGACCCTTTGAACCGGCATTCTTCTTTCCCTTCTCCTGTTTCTCTTCATCAGAATCAAGGTCCCTTTGAACCGGCGTTCTTCTTTCCCTTCTCCTGTTTCTCTTCATCAGAATTAGCATATTTAACTAGAGCCGCCATAAGTGTTCCCATATCATTGCAATGACGCTTGAGCCGTCCCAACTTCATTTTAAGTGACTTAAACCGGCAATTGCCCTCCAACATCACAATTGCTATGTTCAGATTGATGCGGCCTGATGAGTGCAAAATTTCTGAAACCCGACGCACCCAATGGGTTGTTGATTCATTCTCTCCTTGCACACAAGCCGCCAGATCTACAATGGACATAGGCTGCTTGCATGTGTCTTTGAAGTTTGATATGAACTTGGCCTTCAACTCATCCCATGAATTGATCGAGTTAGCAGGCATGCTCTTCAACCAGGTGCGGGCCGTTCCTTCTAGCATCCTGGTGAAGTACTTTGCACACGCCGCTTCATCCACATCTAGCATCTCCATTGCCATCTC
>NC_041389.1:148886792-148928153 GCF_002162155.2 Triticum dicoccoides | reverse complement strand
GCAGTATAATTAGGCACCTTGCGTGGCCCTTTGAAATCCTTGGGCAACCGCACATTACGGAGAGCCGAGATGAGACACGACACTCCCCAAGAGCTGAAGGCAAGCCCTGTCCCGCGCTCTACTGACGCCGCTGGCTGAACCGGGGCAGGTTGATGATGACCCGCGTGTTGTGCCGCTAAGGCGGCCTTCCTTCGCGCTCTGCCATTATCCACCACATCCTGAGCATTCAAGCCGCCGTTCATTGGATTAGGTCCTCAAGGGGCATCACGACGCCGCGCACTGCTTGACACGGCCGACTCGTCTATGTGCCTGCTATAACTCATACTCGGACGAGGGGTTGAATGTATTCTGTCTCGGCTGTAAGAATAAGCCTGTTGCTGTACAACGGCGGTTTGAAGAAGATCCCTGGCTCGTCGAGTTTCAATTGCTTCTAAGGAATCACCCTCCATCAGAATAGCCGCCAAACGTGATGCTGCTGTAATCATGTTATCCAAAGGACTGGAAAAATGACCCGGTGGTGTTGCGACATACTGTGGCGGGTTGTCTGTCCGTCGAGGCAGGTCCATCATCCGTGGCTGATTCGGCGCCACCCCAGGTGCCTCAATCCGGTTTACTCTTGCCGGATTGCTAGGCCCAGCTCCTGGTGTGCTGAAGAGATTCAGACCCTCGTAAATTTGCGGCAGCCGAGACCGGTACTTCCTTCTCATAACTTCGTTTGATGCGTTCTGATCCAACGTCGGCCAGTAATTCTGCGCTTGGATTTCCTGCGATCGGGCATCTAAAGCGGCCCGCTCTTCATCCATCCTGGCCTCCTCGGCTGCCAAGTCTGCTTTGGCCTGAGCTATCTGATCCCTTAGCTTCATGGCATGCGCATTATGCTGAACTTGAGTCTCTGGAGTCACCATTGTGGTCAACAATGCTGTCAAATCGTCCAGTAAACTGGAAGGAACTTGAGCCGGCCGGCGCGTCGGGCCTCCTGCCGCGGCTACCGATCCGAAGATCATTGCTGTTGTAGATGAAGATTGCACGGTGCGCTGCGTACTGGCCATGAAGATCGCAACCCAGTTTGGCGGTTCAAGGGGACCCGAAATACTGTCGCCATCGGAGTATCCCTCAAACCGACCATCGTGTAGTTGGTATAGCGACTCGGTTTCGCCAGTGGATGATTCACCATCTGAGTAGACGGCCGTCTCACCATCGGACACCGGTTCAGATTCCGCTCCATGGATGAATCCTACGAACGCACGCTTCACGGCAGGCTAAACCTGGGCAGGACTTGCACGCTGAGCCGTCTTGACGAGGTCGGTGGAGATGTCTGGCTCAGGGCCCGGTTCACCGATCTTGCCAATGAAAACGTGAATCCCACCAAAGGGGACCCAGTATCCGTACTCAATTGAGCCGGCCTCGGGGGCCCATCCTGCGACGTCGATGTAGAGCTTGCCACGACGACTCTTAGTCATCCGGCCAACCACGTACCCCTTGAGTCCTTCAAAGCTGCCCTTCAAGAACTCGAAACTATCATGCAATAGCCCCATGGTGGGCGCCAACTATCGTGGAAATATCACGTCAGATGTCCTAGCAGAAGGACTTAGTCGTGGAGCCATCGCAACGAGGTTAGCCTAAAGGGGTTAAACCGGACAAGGGACACCAGAGTTTATACTAGTTCGGCCCCTTCGATGAAGGTAAAAGCCTACGTCTAGTTGTGATGGAATTATTGGGGTTTCGATGACCAGGGAGCAAATACGCTTTGCCTGAGTCTCGAGTTGTTGTCTGTTGTCCTTGAACCGCCGCCGGGTCGTCCCTTTATATACACAGGTTGACGCCCGGCCGGTTTACAGAGTCCCGAGGCCGACTCATACAAGTGTTCGGCCCGGTCTCTCTCTTTCCCTATCTTACAACACAAGTTATACAATTATGACGATTTATCACTATTGGCCCTAATCCGCCTCTGGGCTTCGGGCCTCTAAGCTTTATCAGTAAAGCGCCATCTTCTTGCCTTCATGGGCTTCAGTATGGTTGAGCGTGAACCGGCCCCTCCTGGGCGGTTTACACTTAGTGGTTATATCCTCAACATTTCCCCTTTGGTGCTAAGGGGGCAAGCGCAGGTGCAGAGTACCGAGGCATCAGGCAAAGGTTTCCATATTGGTGCAACAAGACCAAGACCAGCAGGACGGCAGGACAGAGGTCACCGTGGAGCCCAAGATGGCGTCACCACCAGTGCCTTTGACAGGCAAAGACCACCTTTAGTCAGGATAGCTTGTACTAGTTATCCCCTTTCAAAATGGCCTTTGTTGGATCCCTTCCTGCTTAATATTTGGGGAGAGGACCAGGGCCTCTATAAATAGAGCTAGCCACCACAGTAGAAGGGGCAACTGATCACAGACGAACTCAGTTCATCTACACACCACACCAGCTCAAGAACACCTCTCCTCGCAAGGTTGTTCTTCCCTTGTATTTTTCATCATCAGCCCAAGAGGCAATCCACCACCACCACACAGGAGTACGGTATTACACCACAATGGTGGCCCAAACCTGTATAAATCTTGTATCTCTTGTGTTGTGAGTTCATCGATCTAAGCTTAGGGATCGTGATGAGGCTGAGAGCGAGATTCTATAGGGGGGAATCTTCGTGCGCACCCCAGTGTTCGAACCTCAAGGATTTTGCCGGAACCCGATATCCGACACACTCTGTTGCCCAAATCAAGAGATCACAGGATGATCAGAGGCATTCCATCAACTTGTTACAACTATTTGATGTTATGCCACAAAAGTTCAGGGTTATGAGATTAATTGTAGAGACAATCAAGAGGACAGCAGGTGACCAGAAAAGATCATGTGGGTATGCACCACACATTCAAATGCTGATCAATTCGAAGATGAAAAAGGGAGTTTATCTGTTGGACAAAGAACATCTTCCTTTGTTGCCTGACTTTGTGGACAACACAGTTGTCACGGATGCTGAAGATCCCACTTCAGTTGAAGCTCATGAGAATGAGAAAGCCAAAGAAGAGAAAGCGGCAAATATGCCCACTGTTGCAGAAGCTTCAGAAGTTTTTCTTAAGTCAAAGCAAGACCATTTGGGATATCTGATCAAGCAACCTTGAGGATTGAGAAAGGATTGGCCACCCTGACTCGGAACCAGGAGAGCTTGGAGAGGATCATTATGACAAAATTCTATGATTTGGACTTGAAAGTGACTGAGATATAGATAGCAGTTGAAGAGCTCTAGGAAGAAGCACATGAGAGGAAGGGCAAAGCAACTACACAGGTGTTACATAGAGTACCTAGAGGACAGAGGTCTGTAGCAGTGCTGGTGCCAGACACAAGAGCAACAGCTTCAGCACCTGCAGCCACAGCTCCCACAGCTCTAGTTGCCCCTCCAGTGGCAACCCCTCCAGCTCCAACATCTTCAACTGATGCTTTTGTCCTTGGAGTCATCTCAACACCTCCTTCCGAAGGTCAAGCCTAGAGAGACGCATAGCACTATGCATTTTTGAGCTTCTTGGTAACTTGTTTCCAAAGGGGGAGAAAGTGTGTAGATCATAGGCTTTGGAGAGAGAGAGTTTTGCCTCTTTTTGCTACTTATTTGTTTTGCTTGCTTGGTTGAGATATTTTATGCCTATGTGTGAGATACTTTGTATGATCATGTGCTTGATCATATCATACTTTATGATTATGCTTGAATGATGAAATTATCTATCTCTTATATGATCATTCACTTTGCCTTGGTGATGAGTGCTTGTTCTTATACTTATCATTTTGAGCGCTCCACCAAGTCGTATGTGACATGTAAGAGTAACCCATGATCCTAAAAGATTGTGCATTTGCAGTCCAAAGCAAATTTAAACAATGCACAAATTTAGGGTGAGCTCTTACTTATCACATACTTCTCAAAGCGATGATGTACTTCATTCTTATTATCATTGGCAAAGCTTTGATCTATATGTTGTCATCAATTACAAAAAAGGGGGAGATTGAAAGTGCAACTAATCTCCCCCTTTTTGGTAATTGTCATCTAATGCTATTTCAAGATGATCATTTCAGAAATTTCAATGATTGGCATGGCATGGACTAGAGATGTGGACCCCTCAAAATGCAAAGGACACATATTGGCCAAAAGCTCAAGACTCTACATTTTCATTTTTAGTGATGCAAGATCACATTGAGTCCATAGGAAAGCCAATACTATTAAAAGGGGATGAGTTGTTGCTAAATGGCTTACTTGCTCAAAATTCTTAGTGATATACTCCAAAACCCTCACCACTTTCTCACATCCACATTGTCCTAAACCTACAAGTCAAATTCGGCCCCACCAATTTGATCTATCCGGTGCCATCGAGTTTCATTTAACATAGCCACTGCCACAAACCCTAGTTACTTCGGTCTCACCGATAGGCATCTCGGTCTCACTGAGATGATTGCAAACTCCCTGTTTCCCTTTTTGTAACATTTTGGTCTTACCGAATGAGCAAATCGGTCCCACCGAGTCTGCATTGCGAACTCCCTGTTTCCTTTTCATAACACTTCGGTTTTACCGAAGTGAGCGAATCGGTCCCATCGAGTTTGCTTGACCAACCCTTTGTGTGCATATTGCTGAAATCGGTCCCACCGAGTTTATGAGATCGGTCACACCGAGATTACGTTATGCCCTAACCCTAGCATATCGATCCCACCAAGTTGACTATATCGGTCCCACCGAAAACTCTTATGTTCATATTTTTACCTGGATCGGTCTGACCAAGTTTGTTGATTCGGTCCCACTGAGTTTGGGAATCTGTGTGTAACGTTAGATTTTGTGTGGAGGCTACATATACCCCTCCATCCATTCTTCATTCGTGAGGAGAGCCATCAGAATATACCTACACTTCCACTACTCATTTTCTGAGAGAGAACCACCTACTCATGTGTTGAGACCAAGATATTCCAATCCTACCACAAGAATCTTGATCTCTAGCCTTCCCCAAGTTGCTTTCCACTCAAATCATCTTTCCACCATAGCCAAATCTGTGAGAGAGAGTTGAGTGTTGGGGAGACTATCATTTGAAGCACAATAGCAAGGAGTTCATCATCAACACACCATCTATTACCTTTTGGAGAGTGGTGTCTCCTAGATTGGTTAGGTGTCACTTGGGAGCCTCCATCAAGATTGTGGAGTTGAACCAATGAGTTTGTAAGGGCAAGGAGATCGCCTACCTCGTCAAGATCGACCCTAGTGAGGCAAGTCCTTCGTGGGTGATGGCCATGATGGGATAGACAAGGTTGCTTCTTCGTGGACCCTTTGTGGATGGAGCCCTCCATGGACTCGTGCAGCCATTACCCTTTGTGGGTTGAAGTCTCCATCAACGTGGATGTACGATAGCACCACCTATCGGAACCACGCCAAAAATCTCAGTGTCAACACTGCATTTGCTCCCTCCAAACTCCTCCCATTTACTTTCTTGCAAGTTGCATGCTTTACTTTCCGCTGCCCATATACTCTTTGCATGCTTGCTTGAATTGTATTGAGATTGCTTGACTTGTGCTAAGTTGCTAAAATCTGCCAAGAACTAAAATTGGGAAAGGGTTAAGTTTTTATTTGGTCAAGTAGTCTAATCACCCCCCCTCTAGACATACTTTCGATCCTACAATCCCACATGGTTAGAAAATTCAGTGGTAGTCCGGAAGGTAAACGGGAAGTGGAGGCTTTTCATTGATTTCACATATCTCAACAAGGCTTGCCTGAAGGACCCGTTTCCCTTGTCGTGTATTGATCAGATTGTGGATTCCACTTCAGGCTGTGATTTGCTCTCATTTCTGGATGCATATTCTGGATATCACCAAATCTTCATGTCCAAAGAAGATGAGGAGAAGACATCCTTCATCACTCCATGTGGTACATACTGCTTTCTCTGCATGCCATTTGGATTAAAGAGTGTTGGGTCCACTTTTGCAAGGGAAGTCCAGATAGGTTTTGAACCTCAGCTGCACAGAAACATAGAAGCTTATATGGATGATATTGTGGTCAATACCAAGGATAAGGCCACCCTTATTCAAGATTTGGAGGAGACATTTACTAATTTGCACAAGATCAACTTGAAGCTCAATCCAAAGAAGTGTGTATTTGGTGTTCTTTCCGGCAAGTTGCTTGGGTTCTTTGTATCCCATCGCGGGATCGAAGCCAACCCCGACAAGATCAAGGCTATCGAGAAGATTCAAGCTTCCAAGGACAGTTAAGGATGTGAGGCGCCTAACATGATGTGTTGCCACGCTAAGCAGATTCATTTCAAAGTCTGCCGAGCGTGCCCTGTGGTTCTTCAAAATTTTGAAGAAGGCAGGTCCTATGAAGTGGTCCCCGAAAGCAGATGCAGCTTTGCAAGAGTTGAAGGCCTACATGTCCTCTGTGCCTACCTTGATTTCTCCCAAACCCCAGGAGCCACTACTGCTATACTTAGCGGCAACCAACCATGTGGTCAGTGCAGCCTTGGTAGCACAGCGAGAAGTGGATGAGGCAGAGAGTGAGCAAAGAACAGTAGATTCAGACAAGGATCAGGACAGTAGTGAGCATGGCAACGAGGGCAACCCCAAGGACGTGGCGGGGAAGAAAGTTGTGCAGCGCCCAGTGTACTTCATCAGCTCCTTGTCACAGGGGGCTAGATCGAGGTACTCTGGCGTGCAAAAGTTGATTTTTGGTCTCATCATGGCCTCAAGGAAACTGTGCCACTACTTCCAAGCCCATGAGATCACGGTTGTCACTCGTTTCCCGTTGCAAAAGATACTCCAAAACCCAGAGGCTACCGGCAGAATAGTGGAGTGGGCTTTGGAGCTATCCAACTTTGGTTTGAATTTTGAAAGCACATCAACTATCTAGAGCAGGTCGTTGGCAGAGTTTAGTGCAGAATGGACTCCAAACCCTGATAAGGAAGTGACAGAGACAATTATCCCTAGCAAGGAATCGCCCCAAGAATGGATTATGTATTTTCATGGTGCTTTTTCCCTGCAAGGTGCAGGGGCTGGCGTGCTTCTTGTTGCCCCCTCCAGGGAGCACTTGAAGTACGTAATCCAAATGCATTTTGCCTGGGAAGAAGCAACCAACAATACAACAGAGTATGAAGGCATCCTTGCCGGGCTCAGGATTGCAGCTGAATTGGGAATTAAGAAGCTGGTCATTCGAGGAGATTTACAGATGGTGGTGAGACAAGTCAACAAGGATTACCAAATTCCATTTATGGAGGCATACGTTGAGGAAGTGAGGAGATTAGGGGAGCGCTTTGACGGATTGCAAATAGAGCACATACCCCGTGTGGAAAATAGCATAGCTGATCATTTGTCAAAGTGTGCTGCGCAGAAGCTTCCTGTGGAACCAGGAACTTTTGTTCTCCATCTCACTCAACCCTCCATATCCCCAGCAACAATGGCCCGGAAAAGGAGAAATTGGACACCGGTAAGCCTCGCCCAGTAGAGCCGTCTGCTCCTGGTAGAGACCCCGCCGGAAACAACTCCTTGCAGCCTGCCGGACCACCCCCTCGAGCCGGGCCCATGGGCCCCACATACGAGGCATGTGCTCCCGCAGCATAGGAGGTGTTGTTAGTCCTCGTTGCCGAGCCCCAGGCTCCAACTTGGGCAAGTCATATTGTCCACTTCCTCCAAATCGGAGAGCTTCCCGGCGACCAAGATGAAGCTGGAAAAGTAACCCGGAGGGCCAGTATGTATCAGTTTGTCGATGAAACTCTGTAGAGAAGGAGGCCCAACAATGTGAAATTAAAGTGCGTTCCGGCAAGGATTATATTGGCCCACAGCCCTCCAAGATGCGGTCAAGCTAGTCACCAAGTGTGAAGCCTGCCAGTTCCATTCCAAGAAAACCCACCTGCCTGCCCAAGCTCTTCAGACAACCCCTCTATCATGGCCATTTTCGGTCTAGGGGCTCGATATCCTCGGCCCCTTCCCCCGAGCAATCGGGGGCTTTGAATTCTTGTTCGTTGCCATGGACAAGTTTACAAAGTGGCCAGAAGTGATTGCCATGAGGAAGGTGACTGCTCAGTCAGCTATCAAGTTCTTGAAAGATCTGGTGTGTCGTTTTGGAGTTCCGGCAAGGATCATCACTGACAACGACACCAAGTTCACGAGCCGCGCCCTCATGCAATATGTTCATGCCCCCGGATGCAAGATCTCATTCACCTCTGTGGCACACCCCCGGAGCAATGGACAAGCTGAGAGGGCGAATGTTGAAGTGCTGCATGGACTCAAGACAAGAACCTTTGATACGCTGCAGAAGCGCGGCAGACGGTGGACCAAGGAGTTGCCAGTGGTTCTCTGGTCCCTGAGAATGACACCTAACCGAGCTACCGGGCAGACTCTCTTCTCCCTGGTCTACGGGGCAGAAGCAGTTATCCCCACGAAACTCATTTATGGGTCGCCTTGAGTGCTTGCCTACGATGAAGTAGTGCAAGATCAGCACCGGCGTGACGATGTTGTGCTACTCAAGGAGAACTGTCTTTGGGCTGCTACGCGTGCTGCACGCTATCAGCAAGCCCTGCTTCGCTATCATAGCCGCAGGGTTCGTGCCCGGTGTTTTGAGGAAGGTGACCTTGTGCTTAGGTGTGTTCAGTCCACCAAGGGTACAAACAAGTTGTCACCGAAGTGGGAAGGCCCTTACCGGGTAGTACGAGTCACCAGACCTGGCGCAGTCCATTTGGAGACCGGAGATGGCACTCAGGTGCAAAACTCATGGAATATTGAGCATCTCCGCAAGTTCTACCCGTAAGGAGCGGCTGTCGGGCCCTGCCCGGCAGCCACTGTTTTGTACAGGCCTTGCCTTAGCTGCATGTAACCCCTTGTACAAAGCCCGAGCGATGACCCCGTGCAAGATAAAATAAAGAAGCGTTGTGGGGGCCCCCCCGACCAAGTCTAATTAACAACCACTTTTGATTAGCATGAAACCGCAGAACTTTCATGAATCACTAAGTTACCTCAACGGGGATATGAATGTCCCCAACAATAAGCATTTCATATTTCTTTTTAACAGTAGTAGAGGTAGTTGAAAACTTCAAATAGTGATTGTAGGAGATTTTTCAATAACATCAATACCATTCACTTGGAATTGTTTCTTCGGAAGTGCACCGTATGCTCATTACCATTGATGTGAAAAGTGACCTTACTTTTATTGCAATTAATAACAACCCCTACAGTATTTAAGAAGGGTCTACCATGGATAATCGACATGTTGTCGTCCCCGGGCATCTCAAGTATAACAACATCAGTGAAAATAGTAACATTACCAACAAAAACGGGCACATCCTCACAAATACCGATAGGTATGGCAGTTGATTTGTTAGCCATTTGCAAAGATATTTTAGTAGGTGTGAGTTTATTCAAATCTAGTCTTTTATATAAAGAGAAAGGCATAACACTAACACCAGCTCCCAAACCACATAAAGCAATTTTCACATAGTTTCTTTTAATGGAGCAAGGTATAGTTGGTATTCCCGGATCTCCAAGTTTTTTAGGTACTCCATCTTTAAAAGTATAATTAGCAAGCATGGTGGAGATTTCAGCTTCCTGTATTTTTCTCTTATTGGTGATGATGTCTTCATGTACTTTGCATAGGGAGGCATTTTTAAGATATCAGTCAAGCGAGTACGCAAAAAGACTGGCCTCGGCATTTCAGCAAAGCGTTCAAATTCTTCATCATCTTTATTTTTAGTTGACTTAGGGGGAAAATGCATGGGTTTTTGAACCCATGGTTCTCTTTCCTTACCGTGTTTTCTAGCAACAAAGTCTCTTTTATTATATCTTTTATTCTTGGCTTGTGGGTTATCAAGATCAATAGTTGGTTCTATCTCAACATTATTGTCTGGTTCTTTGTTATTAGGTTGAGTGTCTTCATGAACCTCATCATTATCTTTTTCATTATCAGAAGGTGAGTGTTCACACCAGGTTGAGTTTCAGCATCAGAGATAGAAACTTCATTATCATTATCAGGAGGTTTTTCTACTTCAGGTTCACTAGAGGCATGCAAAGTCCTATTTTTCCTTTTCTTCCTTTTCTTTTTAGAAGGACTAGGTGCATCGGTGTTAATTCTTTGAGAGTATTGTTTAATTCTCTATCCTTACAAGCAAGAATATCTCTAGTTGCCTCCTCACTCATAGCATAACCTTTTGGTACCTTTGGCAATTCATATCTAGGTGGGCTAGTTCTAGTAGGTGTTTCAAGATTTTCAGTTTCAACAATATCATGTTGTCTTACTCTAGCAATTTGTTCATCAAGAAATTCACCTAGTGGCACATTATCATCAAGCAAGGTACTAGCATCATCATGTGTAGCATTCATAGCAGAAGTAGCATCATCAATAACTTGCGACATATCAGAATTAATAGCATGTGGTGGTGTTGTAAGTTTACTCATAACAGAAGGTGAATCTAAAGCGGAGCTAGATGGCAGTTCCTTACCTCCCCTCGTCTTAGAGGGAAAAATCTTAGTCTTAGCATCCTTCAGATTCGTCATAGTGATAATATGATAATAATCCCAAGTGACTCAACAAATATAGCTATGCTCCCCAGCAACAGCGCCAGAAAAAGGTCTTGATATGGGATCACAACAATTTTCAAGGGTAGAGTATTCAACCCAAATTTATAGATTCGACAAGGGGAGCCAAAGAATATTTGCAAGTATTAGCAGCTGAGTTGTTAATTCAACCACACCTGGAGATTAATTATCTGCAGCAAAGTGATTAGTAGCAAAGTAGTATGATAGGTTTGATAGTATTAGCAACATTAATAGTGACAGTAATAGTGATAGTAATATTTTTGTAGCACGTGCAATAGTAACAACAATAGTAACTTAGCAATATCAATATGTAGGAAAATCGTAGGCATTGGATCGGTGATCATTGGATGATATTCATCATGAGACAGTCATAACCTAGGGCGATACAACACTAGCTCCAGTTCATAAATATAATGTAGGCATGTATTACGTAAATAGTCATACGTGCTTATGGAAAGAACTTGCATGACATCTTTTGTCCTACCCTACCGTAGAAGTGGGGTCCTATTGGAAACTAAGGAATATTAAGGCCTCCTTTTAATAGAGAACCGGAACAAAGCATTAACACACGGTGAATACATGAACTCCTCAAACTACGATCATCACCGGGAGTGGTCCCGACTATTGTCACTCTGGGGTTGCCGGATCATAACACATAGTAGGTGACTATAACTTGCAAGATCGGATCCAGAACATGGATATAATGGTGATAATATAAATGGTTCAGATCTGAAATCATGGCACCCGGGCGCAAAGTGACAAGCATTAAGCATGGCAAAGTCATAGCAACATCAATCTCAGAACATAATGGATACTAGGGATCATGCCCTAATAAAACTAACTCGATTACATGATGAATCTCATCCAACTCCTCACCAACCAGTGAGCCTAAGGAGGATACTCACTCCCGGTGGGGAGCATCATGGAATTGGTGATGGAGAAGGGTTGGTGATGACGAAGATCAAAGATCCCCTTCTCCGGAGCCCCAAACGGACTCCAAATCTGGCATCCCGATGAAGAACAGGAGACGGCGACAGCTTCATATCGTGAAACGTGATAATTCTTTCTCCATGATTTTTTCTGGAAAAAATGATTTATAGCGTTGGTTTCAGGGTCTGCGGCCACCAGGTGGGGACAACACACCTGGGCGCGCCTGGAGGGGGTGGCGTGCCCTGGTGGGTTGTGCCCACCCAGGTGCCCCCTCCGGTGGTTCTTGGCTCCAGAAATTCTCTTTATTGTATAAAAATCCTCGCAAAGTTTAGTTCCATTCCAAGAACTTTTATTTCTGCACAAAACAACACCATGGTAGTTCTGCTTAAAATAACATTAGTCCGGGTTAGTTCCATTCAAATCATGCAAATTAGGGTCCAAAACAAGAGGAAAAGCGTTAGGAAAAGTAGATATGACGGAGACGTATCAGCTACCCGTGGTGACAATGGGGTGTTCTATTGATTCACTTGATATATGTTTTGGTCTTCAACTTGTGGATTCCCGTGGTGACATTGGGGTAATCTATGCATCGGGGTTGATACACGTTTTCGTCCTTGTTTCTCCAGTATAAACCTTGGGGCACTCTTTAAAGTTCTTTTGTGTTGGATTGAATATTATGAATCTGAAGTTGTTTGATGCATATTGCATAATCAACTAATGGATACTTATGGTGACATTGGAGTATCTAGGTGACATTAGAGTTGATTGATGCGTATCATATGGTGCTATTTTAGTATGAACTCTAGGGCTGTTTGTGATACTTACATGAATAACTCAATAGGTTGATCAAAAAAGATAACTTTGAGGTGGTTTCGTACCCTACAACAATTTCATCTTATGTTCTCCGCTAGATTAGAACTTTGGAGTGACTCTTTGTCGCACGTTGAGGATTGCTATATGATTCAATTATGTTAGCACTGTTGAGAGATTGCACTAGTGAAAGTATGAACCCTAGGCCTTGTTTTCAAGCACTGTAATACTATTTGTGCTCACTTTTGTTACTTGTTACCTTGCTGTTTTTTAATTTTCATATTACAAAAACCTATATCTACTATCCGTACTACACTTGTATCACTATCTTTTCGCCGAACTAGTGCACCTATAAATTTGCCATTGTATTGAGTTGTTGGGGACACAAGAGATTTCTTGTATTTGGTTACTTGGTTGTTTGAGAGAGACTATCTTCATCCTACGCCTCCCATGGATTGATAAACCTTAGGTCATCTACTTGACAGAAAATTACTATTGTCCTACAGAACTCTGCGCTTGGAGGCCCAACACAACTCTACAATAATAAGTTGTGTAGTAGACATCATTCTCCTCGATGTTCTTGGAGATCTATTCGATGAATCTTCTTTTGCGGTGTGTTTGTTGGGATCCGATGAATTGTGGGTTTATGATCAGATTATCATGAATATTAATTGAGTCTTCTCTGAATTCTTTCATGCATGATTATTATAGCTTTGTATTTCTCTCCGATCTATCCGTTTGGTTTGGCCAACTAGAGTGATTTATCTTGCAATGGGAGAGGTGCTTTGTAATGGGTTCAATCTTGCGGTGCTCAATCCCAGTGACAAAAGGGGACATGACATGTATTTGTATTGTTTCTATTAAGGGGAAAATGACGGGGTTCATTCATATTGGTTGGATTTACTTTGTCTAAATCATGTCATCTTGCTTAAGGCATTACTCCAATTTTCATGAACTTAATACCCTAGATGCATGCTGGATAGCGGTTGATGGGTGGAGTAATAGTAGTAGATGCATACTGGAGTCAGTCTACTTGTCTCGAATGTGATGCCTATATACATGATCATTGCCTTGAATATCGTCATAACTATGCGCTTTTCTATCAATTGCCCAATAGTATTTTTTTACCCGTCGTATACTTTTTGTTCGAGAGAGAAGTCTCTAGTGAAAACTATGGCCCCCCGGGTCTACCTTTATCATATATTAAATCCAAAAAATACCTTGCTATAATTTTTTGCCATTATTTTATTTTGTGTTTTATTTTATCTATCTATCACTATCAGATTTCATCCTTGCAAATAACCACCAAGGGTATTGACAACCCCCTTGATCGCGTTGGGTGCAAGTATTTGCTCTTTTGTGTGTAGGTGCTACTAATGAGATTTCCCGTGGTTCTCCTACTAGATTGATAACCTTGGTTCTTAACCGAGGGAAATACTTATCTCTATTGTACTGCATCATCCTCTCCTCTTCGGGAAAATCCCAGTGCAACTCACAAGTAACACATTGTTTCTTTGACCTTCACCATGCCACTAATTTGCCCCCTCAAAGTTGATGCTTCGTCCGACCTCTTCACGCTCTCTTTCTCCTTATTTCCATCTGTCTTGCACTTGTTTCTCCCCCTAGTGCATCATCACTATCATCATGGTCTTCCAAGTTATTGGGTGCACCTTTCTTTGGAGGAGCTTCCTTGTCCCTCAATCCCCATTTCTCACTATCCTTGAGCAAGAGTCAACAATGTCCAAGCACGAATGGCTCGCCCTTGAAACCCTGGCTTTGCTTGAACATTTCATTGCAATGCGATCCTACATCTGGAAAAGAGACAAACAAGATCATAAAACTGTGAAATACAAACACAACAAACTCACGTAGTCATCTAGCATGCATCCACTTGGAGGTGCATTCCTCACTTCCTCCAAGCAACCACTCCAACAACTACATGTCTTTTTCATCATTAGCCACCGACCTTGGATTGATTACAAGGTACGGCTCGACGGGAACGATAAGAGCTTGTGAATTTTTTCCTCAGTGTGTTGTCAATACTTCTTGCTGTTTTGGTCTTTTCCAGTCATCGCATTAAGAGGCATACTCTCGCATGGTCGGATCAAGCAAACGTCCTCCGGCTCCGTGTAATTGCTGATTCTTTTTCCAAATTTTGCTTGGCTAGCATCAAACTTCTCCTCCTCCTCAAGCTCTTATAGTCTATCATCGCCGTCACCCCCTCCTCAACCTCGGCTTCAACCTTAGGTTGCATGACCGATTCAAAATCATCAAGTGGAACACTCAAGTCCACCTCATTCTCCTCCAACAACTCGGCATACGATGTATGAACAGGGTAGCTACCAAATCCGACGGCCGAAACACTAAGAAACCGAAGCAAAGTTCAATCAAAGTTCACCGAAGCAAGGGTATTTTTTTACCTCTCCGATGCTTGATTGAGCACGTTGCAGGCGCCGGTGGAGTTGACGGGATCGTGGTACACATTGCCTGCCAGAGGGGGTGGAGGTGGGGCCTTCCTCACGTTGCTGTCTTCTTCTTCTTCGGGGCCTTCGCTTACGTCTTTGGCCGTTCCGTAGAGGGGGTGGAGGAGGCGGTCGTCCTCGAGGCGGCGACTGCGACGGGAGGATTCACTGCCGCGGTAGAAGTTGGTGCGGCGGCGACCACTCTCCATGGACGACGTGGCTGCCCTGCCGCTTATGCTTCACGTCGGCGGTGTAAGGAGTAGGCGCGACAAAGAGGAACATGACCGCGAGAGCGGCTGGGAGATGAAGCAGCGCCGATTGCGCGACCGACACATGAAAAATGTTGGCCAGGGGCTGTGACGGCTCCATGGCGGTGTTTAAGGGGCGCGATGAGGCGAGATGGCATGGGGATGGAGGGATTGGCAGCGATGGCGACGTGGAGGGGCGGCGCAGAAGGGGAGGAAGTTTCCCTCCCGTCAAATCGTGTGTTGGATAGAGGGAGCGGCAAAACGGAAAGGAGGGACCGGAGATTTGGCGGATGCGGGCCAAAATATTGAGGTCAGCGCAAAAATAATTATGTGCCGGCCCTGGTCAGGGGGGGGCACAGGCCTCCTTCCTTTTGGCCTCTCTCCTCTATTCCCGTATGGCCCAATAAGGCCCATATACTCCCCGGCGAATTCCCGTAACTCTCCGGTACTCCGAAAAATACCCGAATCACTTGGAACCTTTTCGATGTCCGAATATAGTCGTCCAATATATCGATCTTTATGTCTCGACCATTTCGAGACTCCTAGTCATGTCCCCGATCTAATCCGGGACTCCAAACTCCTTCGATACATCAAAACTCATAAACTCATAATATAACTGTCATCAAAACATTAAGTGTGCGGACCCTACGGGTTCGAGAACAATGTAGACATGACCGAAACACATTTCCGGTCAATAACCAATAGCGGAACCTGGATGCTCATATTGGCTCCTACATATTCTACGGAGATCTTTATCGGTCAAACCGCATAACAACATACGTTGTTCCCTTTGTCATCAGTATGTTACTTGCCCAAGATTCGATTGTCGGTATCTCAATACCTAGTTCAATCTCGTTACCGGCAAGTCTCTTTACTCGTTATGTAATGCGTCATTCCTTAATTAACTCATTAGCTACATTTCTTGCAAGGCTTATAGTGATGTGCATTACCGAGAGGGCCCAGAGATACCTCTCCGACAATCGGAGTGACAAAACCTAATCTCGAAATACGCCAACTCAACATGTACCTTTGGAGACACCTATAGAGCTCCTTTATAATCACCCAGTTACATTGTGACGTTTGGTAGCACACAAAGTGTTCCTCCGGTAAACGGGAGTTGCATAATCTCATAGTTGTAGGAACATGTATAAGTCATGAAGAAAGCAATAGCAACATACTAAATGATCAAGTGCTAAGCTAACAAAATGGGCCATGTCAATCACATCATTCTACTAATGATGTGATACCGTTAATCAAATGACAACTCATGTCTATGGTTAGGAAACATAACCATCTTTGATTAATGAGCTAGTCTAGTAGAGGCATACTAGTGACAATATGTTTGTCTATGTATTCACACATGTATCATGTTTCTGGTTAATACAATTCTAGCATGAATAATAAACATTTATCATGATATAAGGAAATAAATAATAACTTTATTATTGCCTCTAGGGCATATTTCCTTCAGGACAATGCTACTATCTCTTTTTCCACACTTGTGCTTCAAAATAGCACCATGATCTTCATGATAGAGAGTCTCATATGTTGTCACTTTCATATACTAGTGGGAATTTTTCATTATAGAACTTGTCTTGTATATTCCAATGATGGGCTTCCTCAAAGTTCCCTAGGTCTTCGTGAGCAAGCAAGTTGGATGCACCCCACTTAGTTTCTTTTGTCGAGCTTTCATATATTTATAGCTCTAGTGCATCCGTTGCATGGCAATCCCTACTCACTGACATTGATATCTATTAATGGGCATCTCCATAGCCTGTTGATATGCCTAGTTGATGTGAGACTATCTTCTCATTTTTGTCTTCTCCACAACCACCCTTCTATTCCACATATAGTGCTATGTCCATGGATCACGCTCATGTATTGCGTGAAAGTTGAAAAAGTTTGAGATCATTAAAGTATGAAACAATTTCTTGGCTTGTCATCGGGGTTGTGCATGATTAAATACTTTGTGTGATGAAGATAGAGCATAGCCAGACTATATGATTTTGTAGGGATAACTTTCTTTAGCCATGTTTTTTTGAGAAGACATGATTACTTTGATTAGTATGCTTGAAGTATTACTATTTCTTATGTCAATATGAACTTTTATTTTGTATTCATTTGGATCTGAACATTCATTCCACAATAAAGAAAATTACATTATGAATTATGCTAGGTAGCATTCCACATCAAAAATTCTCTTTTTATCATTTACCTACTCGAGGATGAGCAGGAATTAAGCTTGGGGATGCTTGATACGTCTCCAACGTATCTATAATTTTTGATTGTTCCATGCTATTATATTACCTCTTTTGGATGTTTATGGGCTTTATTTTACACATTTATATCATTTTTGGGACTAACCTACTAACCGGAGGCCCAGCCCATATTGATGTTTTTTTTGCCTATTTCAGTATTTCGAAGAAAAGGAATATCAAACGGAGTCCAAACGGAATGAAACCTTCGGGAGCGTTATTTATGGAACAAATCTGATCCGGAGAGCTTGGAGTGCAAGTCAAGAAGCCTCCGAGGGCCCCATGAGATAGGAGGGTGCCTCCCCCTGTAGGGCGCGCCCCCTGTCTCGTGGGCCCCTCGGGTGGCCACCGACATACTTTTTCCTCCTATATATACCTACGTACCCCAAAAACATCCAGGAGCACCACGAAACACAATTTCCACCGCTGTAACCTTTTGTATCCGCGAGATCCCATCTTGGAGCCCTTGCCGGCACTCTGCTGGAGGGGGAAGCAACCACGGAGGGCCTCTACATCAACATCCTTGCCCCTCCGATGAGTTGTTAGTAGTTTACCACAGACCTACGGGTCCATAGTTATTAGCTAGATGGCTTCTTCTCTCTTTTTGGATCTCAATACAATGTTCTCCCCCTCTCTTGTGGAGATCTATTCGATGTAATCTCTTTTCGCGGTGTGTTAGTCGAGATCCGATGAATTATGGGTTTATGATCAAGTTTACCTATGAATAATATTTGAATCTTCTCTGAATTCTTTTATGTATGATTGAGTTATCTTTGCAAGTCTCTTCGAATTATCAGTTTGGTTTGGCCTACTAGATTGGTCTTTCTTGCCATGGGAGAAGTGCTTAGCTTTGGGTTCAATCTTGTAGTGTATACCCAGTGACAGAAAGGGTTGCAAGACACGTATTGTATTGTTGCCGTTGAGGATAACAAGATGGGGTTTATATCATATTGCATGTGTTTGTCCCTCTACATCATGTCATCTTGCTTAATGCGTTACTTTGTTCTTATGAACTTAATACTCTAGATGCATGCTGGATAGCGGTCGATGTGTGGAGTAATAGTAGTAGATGCAGGCAGGACTCGGTCTACTTGTTATGGACGTGATGCCTATATACATGATCATGCCTAGATAATCTCATAACTATGTGCTTTTCTATCAATTGCTCGACAGTAATTTGTTCACCCACCGTAATACTTATGCTATCTTGAGAGAAGACTCTAGTGAAACCTATGGCCCCCGGGTCTATCTCTTGTCATATTTGCTTTCAATATACTTTATTTGCATCTTTACTTATTGCATATATATTATAAAATACCAAATATATATTTATCTTATCATACTATCTTTATTAGATCTCACTTTCGCAAGTGGCCGTGAAGGGATTGACAACCCCTTTATTGCGTTGGTTGCGAGTTCCTAGTTTGTTTGTGTAGGTGCGTGGGACTTTTGAGGAGCCTCCTACTGGATTGATACCTTGGTTCTCAAAACTAAGGGAAATACTTACGGTACACTTTGCTGCATCACCCTCTCCTCTTCGAGGAAAACCAACGAAAGCTCAAGACGTACCACACGCTCATGTATTGCGTGAAAGTTGAAAAAAGTTTGAGATTACTAAAGTATGAAACAATTGCTTGGCTTGTCATCGGGGGTGTGCAAGATGAGAGCATTCTTGTGTGACGAAAATGGAGCATGACCAAACTATATGATTTTGTAGGGATGAACTTTCTTTAGCCATGTTATTTTGAGAAGACATGATTGCTTTGATTAGTATGCTTGAAGTATTACTATTTCTCATGTCAATATGAACTTTTATTTTGAATCATTTGGATCTGAAAATTCATGCCACAATAAAGAAAATTGCATTGAGAATTATGCTAGGTAGCATTCCACATAAAAAATTCTGTTTTTATCATTTACCTACTCGAGGACGAGCAGGAATTAAGCTTGGGGATGCTTGATACGTCTCCAACGTATCTATAATTTTTGATTGTTCCATGCTATTATATTATCCGTGTTGGATGTTTATGGGCTTTACTTTACACTTTTATATCATTTTTGGGACTAACCTACTAATCGGAGGCCCAACCCGAATTGTTTTTTTTTGCCTATTTCAGTGTTTTGAAGAAAAGGAATATCAAACGGAGTCCAAACGGAATGAAACCTTCGGGAGCAATCTTTTTGGAACAAACGCAATCCAGGGGACTTGGAGTGGAAGTCAAGCAACCGATGAGGTGGCCACGAGCGTGCCCGGCGTGCCCCCCACCCTCGCGGGCCCCTCGAGCGTCCACCGACCTACCTCTTCCTCCTATATATACGCACGTACCCCGAAAACATCCAGGAGCACCACGAAAAACTATTTCCACCACCGCAACCTTCTGTATCCGCGAGATCCCATCTTGGAGCCTTCGCCGGCGCTCCACCAGAGGGGGATCGACCATGGAGGGCCTTGATACGTCCATTTTGCATCATGGTTTTATGACAATATTTATTGCATTATGGGCTGTTATTTCACGTTATGTCATAATACTTATGGTTATTCTCTCTTATTTTACAAGGTTTACATGAAGAGGGAGAATGCCGGCAGCTGGAATTCTGGGCTGGAAAAGGAGCAAATATTGAAGGACTATTCTGTGCAACTCCAAAAGTCCTGAAACTCCATGGAACACCTTAAAATAAATAAAGAAAAATCATCGCCAAAGATGAAGGCCAGGGGGCCCACACCCTGCTCACGAGGGTGGGGGGCGCCCCCCTGGGTGTGCCCCCCTACCTCATGGGCCCCCTGGTGGCTCTCCGACGCCCATCTTCTCCCATATGAAGTATTTCGATGAGAAAAAAATAGCAGAGAACCTTTCGGGACGAGACTCCGCCGCCACAAGGCGGAACCTTGGCAGATCCAATCTAGGGCTCCGGCAGAGCTGTTCTGCCGGGGACACTTCCCTCCGGAAGGGGGAAATCATCACCTTCGTCATCACCAACGCTCCTCTCATCGGGAGAGGGCAATCTCCATCAACATCTTCATCAGCACCATCTCATCTCCAAACCCTAGTTCATCTCTTGTATCCAATTCTTGTCTCCAAGTCCGGGATTGGTGCTAGTAGGTTGCTAGTAGTGTTGATTACTCCTTGTAGTTGATGCTGGTTGGTTTATTTGGTGGAAGATCATATGTTCAGATCCTATATGCACAATATTACCCCTCTGATTATGAATATGAATATGCCTTGTGAGTAGTTACGTTTGTTCCTGAGGACAAGGGAGAAGTCTTGTTATTAGTAGTCATGTGAATTTGGTATTCGTTCGATATTTTGATGAGATGTATGTTGTCTAACCTCTAGTGGTGTTATGTGAACGTCGACTACATAACACTTCACCATTATTTGGGCCTAGAGGAAGGCATTGGGAGGTAATAAGTGGATGATGGGTTGCTAGAGTGACAGAAGCTTAAACCCTAGTTTATGCGTTGCTTCGTAAGGGGCTGATTTGGATCCATATGTTTCATGCTATGGTTAGGTTTACCTTAATACTTTTGTTGTAGTTGAGGATGCTTGCAATAGAGGTTAATCATAAGTGGGATGCTTGTCCAAGTAAGGGTAGTACCCAAGCACCGGTCCACCCACATATCAAATTATCAAAGTACCGAACGCGAATCATATGAGCGTGATGAAAACTAGCTTGACGATATTCCCATGTGTCCTCGGGAGCGCTTTTCCTATTATAAGAGTTTGTCCAGGCTTGTCCTTTGCTACAAAAAGGATTGGGCCACCTTGCTGCACTTTATTTACTTTTATTACTTGTTGCTCATTACCATTTATCTTATCACAAAACTATCTGTTACCACTTATTTCAGTACTTGCGGAGAATACCTTGCTGAAAACCGCTTATCATTTCCTTCTGCTCCTCGTTGGGTTCGACACTCTTACTTATCAAAAGGACTAAGATAGATCCCCTATACTTGTGGGTCATCAAGACTCTTTTCTGGCGCCGTTGCCGGGGAGTGAAGCGCCTTTGGTAGGTGGAATTTGGTAAGGAAAAATTTATTTAGTGTTCTGAAATTTGTTGTCACTTGTTACTATGGAAAGTAATTGTATGAGGGGCTTGCTCGAGGTATCTTCACCCCGTCCAGTTGAGCCAAGAGTTGCTCCCCAACCTACTAAACCTACTGAACCTATTGAAAATGAAACTTCTTTTCAGATCCCTTTGGGTGTGATGGAAAAACTGCTAGCTAACACTTTCACAGGAAATGGAACAAAGCATCCTGATGAACATCTACGCTTTGTGGATGATATTTCTGGACTATTTAAGCTTGCAGGTGTACCCGATGATGCCATTAAGAAGAAGGCTTTCCCTTTATCTTTGGAGGGAGACGCATTGACATGGTACAGGCTATGTGATGATACGAGATTATGGAACTATAAAAGAGTGAAATTGGAATTTCATCAAAAGTATTACCCTATGCATCTTGTTCATCGTGATCGCAATTATATATATAATTTTTGGCCTCGCGAAGGAGAAAGCATCGCTCAAGCTTGGGGGAGGCTTAAAGCAATGTTATACTCATGCCCCAATCACGAGCTTTCAAAATTGAAAATTCTCCAGAATTTTTATGCTCGGCTTTCTGAAAATAATCGCAACATGCTCGATACTTCTTGTGCTGGTTCTTTTATGATGAAGTCTATTGAATTTGGATGGAATTTATTGGATAGAATTAAATGCAACTATGAAGATTGGGACCTCAACGAAGGTAAGGAGTCAGGTATGACACCTAAGTTTGTTTGTGTTAAATCTTTTATGGATACCGATATTTTTCGTAAGTTTAGCACTAAATATGGACTTGACTCTGAGATAGTAGCTTCTTTCTATGAATCTTTTGCTACTTATGTTGATCTCCCGAAGGAGAAGTGGTTTAAATATCATCCTCCCATAGAACTAAAAGTAGCTGCACCTATTAAAGTTGAAGAAAAGATTGTCACTTATAATGATCCTATTGTTCCTACTTCTTATGTTGAGAAACCCCCTTTCCCTGTTAGAATGAAGGATCATGCCAAAGCTTCAACTGTTGTTCGTAAAAGCAATACTAGGACTTATACACCTCCTGAGCAAGTCAAAGTAGAACCCAATATTGCTATTGTTAAATATATCTTGTCTGATAATATTGATGGGCATGCTATTCAATTCACTGGTGAAACTGCTAGAATTGCTAAACCCTGTGATAGAGATAAACCTAGACCTGTGGTAGGCATGCCTGTTATTTCTGTTAAAGGAGATCGTTGTTATCATGGCTTGTGTGATATGGGTGCTAGTGCTAGTGTTATACCCATTGGCTTATACAAAGAAATTATGCATGAGATTGCACCTGCTGAGTTAGAAGATATTGATGTTACAATTAAACTTGCCAATAGAGATACTATATCTCCAATGGGAATTGTTAGAGATGTTGAAGTCTTGTGTGGGAAAACCAAATATCCCGCTGATTTTCTTGTTCTTGGTTCTCCACAAGATAGCTTTTGTCCCATTATATTTGGTAGACCCTTCTTGCATACCATTAATGCTATGATAGATTGCAAAAAGAATGTTGTTACTGTTGGCTTGGACGATATGGTCCATGAGTTTAATTTCTCTAAATTTAGTAAACAACATCATGAGGAAGAATTGCCTAGTAAGGATGGAATTATTGATCTTGCTTCTATTGTTGTACCTCCTAGTGATCCTTTAGAACACTATTTGCTAGACCATGAAAATGATATGTTCATGAATGAAAGAAGGGAAATAGATGAATTATTCTTTAAACAAGAACCTATTCTGCAAAACAATTTGCCTGTTGAAATCCTAGGGGATCCTCCTCCACCCAAGGGTGATCTCGTGTTTGAGCTTAAACCGTTGCCTGATAATCTTAAATATGCTTATCTTGATGAAAAGAAAATATATCCTGTCATTATTAGCGCTAACCTTTCAGAGCATGAAGAAGAAAGATTATTGAAAACTCTGAAGAAGCACCGTGCTGCTATTGGATATACTCTGGATGATCTTAAGGGCATCAGTCCCAATCTATGTCAACATAAAATAAATTTGGAAGCTGATGCCAAACTAGTTTGTCATTCTCAACGACATTTGAATCCTAAAATGAAAGAAGTTGTAAGAAAAGAAATACTCAAGCTTCTGGAGGCAGGTATAATTTATCCCATTGTTGATAGTCAGTGGGTAAGTCCTGTCCATTGTGTCCCTAAGAAGGGAGGTATTACTGTTGTCCCTAATTATAAAGATGAATTGATTTCGCAAAGAATTATCACAGGTCATAGGATGAAAATTGATTTCCACAAATTAAATAAGGCTACTAAGAAAGATCATTACCCCTTACCTTTTATTGATCAAATGCTAGAAATACTATGCAAACATACACATTATTGCTTTCTAGATGGTTACTTTGGTTTTTCTCAAATACCTGTGTCGGCTAAAGACCAATCAAAGACTACTTTTACATGCCCTTTTGGTACTTTTGCTTATAGACGTATGCCTTTTGGTTTATGTAATGCACCTGCTACCTTTCAAAGATGGATGATGGCTATATTCTCTGACTTTTGTGAGAAAATTTGTGAGGTTTTCATGGACGACTTTTCCGTCTATAGTTCCTCTTTTGATGATTGCTTGAGCAATCTTGCTCGAGTTTTGCAGGGATGTGAAGAAACTAATCTTGTCTTGAATTGGGAAAAGTGCCACTTTATGGTTAATGAAGGTATTGTCTTGGGGCACAAAGTTTCTGAAAGAGGTATTGAAGTTGATAAAGCAAAGGTTGATGCTATTGAAAAGATGCCATGTCCCAAGGACATCAAAGGTATAAGAAGTTTCCTTGGTCACGCCGGATTTTATAGGAGGTTCATCAAGGACTTCTCAAAAATCTCTCGGCCTCTGACTAATTTATTATAAAAAGATGTACCATTTGTCTTTGATGATGATTGTGTAGAAGCATTTGAAATACTTAAGAAAGCGTTAGTCTCTGCACCTGTTGTTCAGCCACCTGATTGGAATTTACCTTTTGAAATTATGTGTGATGCTAGTGATTATGCTGTAGGTGCTGTTCTAGGGCAAAGAGTTGATAAGAAATTGAATGTTATCCATTATGCTAGTAAGACTCTAGACAATGCTCAAAGAAATTATGCTACTACCGAAAAGGAACTTTTAGCGGTTGTATTTGCTTGTGATAAATTCAGACCCTATATTGTCGATTCTAGTGTAACTATTCATACAGATCATGCTGCTATTAAATATCTTATGGAAAAGAAAGATGCAAAACCTAGACTCATTAGATGGGTTCTCTTGCTTCAAGAATTTGATTTACATATTGTTGATAGAAAAGGAGCTGAGAACCCCGTTGCTGACAACTTGTCTAGGCTAGAGAATGTTCTTGATGACCCACTACCTATTGATGATAGCTTTCTTGATGAGCAATTAAATGTCATAAGTACTTCTCGTAGCACTCCTTGTTATGCTGATTATGCTAATTATATTATTGCTAAATTTATACCGCCTAGCTTCACATACCAACAAAAGAAAAAGTTTTTCTATGACTTGCGACATTACTTTTGGGATGACCCACATCTTTATAAAGAAGGAGTAGATGGAGTTATTAGACGTTGTGTACCTGAGCATGAACAGGAACATATCCTACGCAAGTGTCACTCCGAAGCCTATGGAGGACACCACGCTGGAGATAGAACTGCACATAAGGTATTGCAATCCGGTTTTTATTGGCCTACTCTCTTCAAGGATGCACGTAAGTTTGTTTTGTCTTGTGATGAATGTCAAAGAATTGGTAATACCAGTAGACGTCAAGAAATGCCTATGAATTATTCACTTGTTATTGAGCCATTTGATGTTTGGGGCTTTGATTATATGGGACCTTTTCCTGCCTCTAATGGTTACACTCATATTTTAGTTGCTGTTGATTATGTTACTAAGTGGGTAGAAGCTATTCCAACTAGTAGTGCTGATCATAACACTTCTATTAAAATGATTAAGGAAGTTATTTTTCCGAGGTTTGGAGTCCCTAGATACTTAATGACTGATGGTGGTTCACACTTTATTCATGGTGATTTCCGTAAGATGCTTGCTAAATACGATGTTAATCATAGAATTGCATCTCCATATCACCCGCAGTCTAGTGGCCAGGTGGAATTGAGCAATAGAGAGCTCAAATTAATTTTGCAAAAGACTGTTAATAGGTCTAGAAAGAATTGGTCCAAGAAACTGAATGATGCATTATGGGCCTATAGAACTGCATATAAAAATCCTATGGGTATGTCTCCGTATAAAATGGTTTATGGAAAAGCATGTCATTTACCTCTCGAACTAGAACATAAGGCATATTGGGCTATTAAGGAGCTTAACTATGATTTCAAACTTGCCGGTGAGAAGAGGTTATTTGATATTAGCTCTCTTGATGAATGGAGAACCCAAGCTTATGAAAATGCCAAGTTATTTAAAGAAAAAGTTAAAAGGTGGCATGATAAAAGGATACAAAAGCGTGTGTTTAATGTGGGTGATTACGTATTGCTATACAACTCCCATTTAAGATTTTTTGCAGGGAAACTTCTCTCCAAATGGGAAGGTCCTTACATTATCGAGGAGGTCTATCATTCCGGTGCCATAAAAATCAACAACTTTGCAAGCACAAATCCGAAGGTGGTGAACGGTCAGAGAATCAAACACTATATCTCAGGTAATCCTATAAATGTTGAAACTAATGTTATTGAAACCGTAACCCCGGAGGAGTACATAAGGGACACTTTCCAGAACGTTACAGACCCCGGAAAGGAATAGGTATGTGGTACGGTAAGTAAACCGACTCCAAAACAATTTTTAAGGCAATATTTCTCCGTTTGGGAATATTTAGGAAAATAGAAAAATAAGTAGCAGTTCGGGGAGGACACGAGGCCTCCATGAGGGTGGAGGGCGCGCCCTACCCCCTGGGCGCGCCCCCTACCTCGTGAGCACCTCGTGTGCCCTCCGGACTCCGTTTCCTTGCATGATACATATTTTGGTCGGTAAAAATTCATTATATATACTCCCGAAGGTTTTGACTCTCGTATCACGCAAATCTCCCCTGTTCTTGTTTCGAGCTGTTTTTTTGACAGGTCTAGATCATCATGACGACCCCAAGTGCTTCCAAGGACAAGTTCTTCAAGAAGGTTATCAACCCTTACCTCACGGAGGTGCTGCGACACCCCCAAACCATTGAGATGCGTGATGGGTTGTTGCACATCCGCGATGTTGAGGGACCAAAGGGAACCGGGAGCATGGAGTTGAGGCTCGAAGCAATGGAGCAACAAGTTTTCAAGTGCTCATGGAGTTCACCAACAACTATGAGCCGGATGCCAAGAAGACCGAGGAAGCCATCTATAAGCTACATGAGAAGATCGAGCACCTCCAAGCCCAAATCTATGATCTACAAAACCAAAACTGTGAGTATGAATATAGATTCAAAAGGATGAGTTTGGCTGCAGATTTCAGGATTCCGGAGACTCGATCATCCTTCTAAGATGGTGAGCCTATGCCATGGAAGGTGGATGACAAGCTTGCATCATCATCAACACCTCCACTGCCAACAACAAGGAAGGAGACATAATCATCTGGGTATGGGCACTCCCCTTGGCAACTACCAAGCTTGGGGGAGGTGCCCTGGTATCGTATCACCATCACAACTCCTATATTTACCATTTTTCTTAGTTCGATCCTATTAGTAGTATCTTGATTTAGTAGAATAAAGTCATGGCATGATCTAGTTTTGAGTTTTGCTTTATGATCCTTCTTTGTAATCAAGTCCGTGAGCTATATAATAAAGATTAGTGTTGAGTCAAGGGCTTGAGTATTTTGCCATGATCTTGGGTGATTAGAATAAAGAGAATCAAGAGTTCATATTGATCTTATTGAAAGTAATGACTTCACATAGAAAGAGTATGATGATTTAAAGTTGTTGGGAGTTGGCAAATATAGCTTTGGTCATCGTTGCAATTAATAGGAAGTAATAAGGAAAGAGAGGTTTCACATATAGATATATTATCATTGACATCTTTTATAATTGGGACCACTCATTAAAATATGACATGTTAAAGAGTTGATGTTGGACAAGGAAGACAACATAATGAGTTATGTTCTCTTACATCTGAGATAAAGTATGTTGTCATGGTTCCTCTACCGTGTTGAGTTTGACTTTCCCCCTCATGCTAGCCAATTCTCAGCACTAAGTAGAAATACTACTTGTGCGTCCAAATACCCTTAAACCAGTTTTGCCATGAGAGGCCACCATATCTACCTATGGATTGAGTAAGATCCTTCAGGTAAGTTGTCATCGGTGCAAGCAATAAAAATTGCTCTCTAAATATGCATGACTTATTAGTGCGGATAAAATAAACTTTGCACGAACTTGTTGTGGATGCAATAAAAGTGATGGACTGCATAATAAAGGTTCACATGCAAGGGGCAATGTAAAGTGACGTTCTTTTGCATTAAGATTTTGTGCATCAACCCTAAACACGCATGACAACCTCTGCTTCCCTCTACGAAGGGCCTATCTTTTATTATTTTCCTCTGCCTTATGCAAGAGTCACGGTGATCTTCACCCTTCCTTCTTTTTTATTTTATCCTTTGGCAAGTCAGCATGTTGGAAAGAACATGATATATATATCTAATTGGATGTGGGGGTGCGTGAATTATTATTGTTGACATTACCCTTGAGGTAAAAGGTTGTGGGGCAAAAACTATAAGCCCCTATCTTTCTCTGTGTCCGATTAAAACTCCGTAACCACAAGTATCGCGTGAGTGTTAGCAATTATGAAGGACTAAGTGATAGTTGAGTATGTGGACTTTCTTTTAAGCTCTGACATAGACTCTTTCCGATGTTATGATAAATTGCAATTGCTTCAATGACTGAGATTATATTTGTTGATGCCCAATAAAGTTTCTGATTCATACTTTGGCTTTGCGAAAAGATCATCATTTGAACATGAGTAATCATATGACAAAATTTATATATGTTGCTATTATGAAACAATAATGATGCCTTCATGTCCGTATTTTATTTTTATCGACGCCTCTACCTCTAAACATGAGGACATATTTATATCGGCTTTTCGCTTGAGGACAAGCGAGGTCTAAGCTTGGGGGAATTAATACGTCCATTTTGCATCATGCTTTTATGACAATATTTATTGCATTATGGGCTGTTATTTCACGTTATGTCATAATACTTATGGTTATTCTCTCTTATTTTACAAGGTTTACATGAAGAGGGAGAATGTCGGCAGCTGGAATTCTGGGCTGGAAAGGAGCAAATATTGAAGGACTATTCTATGCAACTCCAAAAGTCCTGAAACTCCACGGAACACCTTAAAATAAAGAAAGAAAAATCATCGCCAAAGATGAAGGCCAGGGGGCCCACACCCTGCTCACGAGGGTGGGGGTGCCCCCCTGGGTGCCCCCCTACCTCGTGGGCCCCCTGGTGGCTCTCCGACGCCCATCTTCTCCCATATCAAGTCTTTCGATGAGAAAAAAAATAGCAGAGAACCTTTCGGGACGAGACTCCGCCGCCACGAGCCGGAACCTTGGCGGATCCAATCTAGGGCTCCGGCAGAGCTGTTCTGCCGGGGACACTTCCCTCTAGGAGGGGGAAATCATCACCATCGTCATCACCAACGCTCCTCTCATCGGGAGAGGGCAATCTCCATCAACATCTTCATCAGCACCATCTCATCTCTAAACCCTAGTTCATCTCTTGTATCCAATTCTTGTCTCCAAGTCCGGGATTGGTGCTAGTAGGTTGCTAGTAGTGTTGATTACTCCTTGTAGTTGATGCTAGTTGGTTTATTTGGTGGAAGATCATATGTTCAGATCCTATATGCACAATATTACTCCTCTAATTATGAATATGAATATGCTTTGTGAGTAGTTACGTTTGTTCCTGAGGACAAGGGAGAAGTCTTGTTATTAGTAGTCATGTGAATTTGGTATTCGTTCGATATTTTGATGAGATGTATGTTCTCTAACCTCTAGTGGTGTTATGTGAACATCGACTACATAACACTTCACCATTATTTGGGCCTAGAGGAAGGCATTGGGAAGTAATAAGTAGATGATGGGTTGCTAGAGTGACAGAAGCTTAAACCCTAGTTTATGTGTTGCTTCGTAAGGGGCTGATTTGGATCCATATGTTTCATGCTATGGTTAGGTTTACCTTAATACTTTTGTTGTAGTTGCAGACGTGTGCAATCGAGGTTAATCATAAGTGGGATTCTTGTCCAAGTAAGGGCAGTACCCAAGCACCGGTCCACCCACATATCAAATTATCAAAGTACCGAACACGAATCATATGAGCGTGATGAAAACTAGCTTGACGATATTCCCATGTGTCCTCGGGAGCGCTTTTCCTATTATAAGAGTTTGTCCAGGCTTGTCCTTTGCTCAAAAAAAGGATTGGGCCACCTTGCTGCACTTTTTTTACTTTTGTTACTTGTTTCTCGTTACCATTTATCTTATCACAAAACTATCTGTTACCACTTATTTCAGTACTTGCAGAGAATACCTTGTTGAAAACCGCTTATCATTTCCTTCTGCTCCTTGTTGGGTTCGACACTCTTACTTATCGAAAGGACTACGATAGATCCCCTATACTTGTGGGTCATCAGGCCTCTAGATCATCTCCAAGGTCTCTCCGATGAGTTGTGAGTAGTTTACCACAGACCTTTGGGTCCATAGTTATTAGCTAGATGGCTTCTTCTCTCTCTTTGGTTCTCAATACAAAGTTCTCCTCGATCTTCTTGGAGATCTATTCGATGTAACTCTTTTTGTGGTGTGTTTTTCGAGATCTGATTAATTGTGGGTTTATGATCAAGTTTATCTATGAGAAATATTTGAATCTCCTCTGAATTCTTTTATGTATGATTGGTTATCTTTGCAAGTCTCTTCAAATTGTCAGTTTGGTTTGGCCTACTAGATTGATCTTTCTTGCAATGGGAGAAGTGCTTAGCTTTGGATTCAATCTTGCGGTGTCCTTTCCTAGTGACAGCAGGGGCAGCAAGGCACGTATTGTATTGTTGCCATCGAGGATAAAAAGATGGGGTTTATATCATACTGCATGAGTTTATCCCTCTACATCATGTCATCTTTCTTAATGTGTTACTCTGTTCTTCATGAACTTAATACTCTAGATGCAGGCAGGAGTCGGTCGATGTGTGGAGTAATAGTAGTAGGTGCAGAATAGTTTCGGCCTACTTGTCACAGACGTGATGCCTATATACATGATCATGCCTAGATAATCTCATAACTATGCGCTTTTCTATCAATTGCTCGACAGTAATTTTTTCACCCACCATAATACTTATGCTGTCTTGAGAGAAGCCACTAGTGAAACCTATGGCCCCCGATTCTATTCCATCTACTTTTATTTGCATCTTTTACTTTCCAATCTATATCATAAAAATACAAAAATATTTATCTTATCATATTATCTCTATCAGATCTCACTTTCGCAAGTGGCCGTGAAGGGATTGAGAACCCCTTTATTGTGTTGGTTGGGAGGTTCTTATTTGTTTGTGTAGGTGCGTGGGAATTTTGAGGAGCCTCCTACTGGATTGATACCTTGGTTCTCAAAAACTGAGGGAAATAATTATGCTACTTTGCTGCATCACCCTTTCCTCTTCAAGGAAAACCAACGCAAGCTCAAGACATAGCAAGAAGGATTTCTGGCGCTGAGGGAGTCCTGGATTAGGGGGTGTCCGGATAGCCGGACTACCACCATCGGCCGAACTATCATTGGCCGGACTATCATCATCGACCGGACTCCAAGACTATGAAGATACAAGATTGAAGACTTCGTCCCGTGTCCGGATGGGACTTTCCTTGGCGTGGAAGGCAAGCTTGGCGATACGGATATGTAGATCTCCTACCATTGTAACCGACTCTATGTAACCCTAGCCCTCTCCGGTGTCTATATAAACCGGATGGCTTTAGTCCGTAGGACAACAACATCAACCCTTACAATCATACCATAGGCTAGCTTCTAGGGTTTAGCCTCCTTGATCTCGTGGTAGATCCACTCTTGTAAACATCCACAATATCAATATCAATCAAGCAGGACGTAGGGTTTTACCTCCATCAAGAGGGCCCGAACCTGGGTAAAACATCGTGTCCCTTGTCTCCTGTTACCATCCGCCTAGACGCATAGTTCGGGACCCCCTACCCGAGATCCGCCGGTTTTGACACCGACATTGGTGCTTTCATTGAGAGTTCCTCTGTGTCGTCACCGATAGGCTTCGATCAACAATGACACTGTCCTGGGTGAGACTTTTCTCCCCGAACAGATCTTCGTATTCGGCGGCTTCGCACTGCGGGCCAACTCGCTTGGCCATCTGGAGCAGATCGAAAGCTACGCCCCTGGCCGTCAGGTCAGGTTTGGAAGCCTAAACTTCACATCCGATATCCGCGGGGACTTGATCTTCGACGGATCCGAGCCGCAGCCAAGTGCGCCGCACTGTCACGATGGGCACGACCTAACTCTGCCGCGGGACAGCGCCTTGGAGACCGCACATGAATCCGCTCCGACCCATAGTCCGGAGCCGATCGCACAGATCGAGGATGGGTGGCTGGACACCGCCTCGGGAGCTGCAACTTTCACGGCGATGGAGCCGAACACTGACCTTGTCCCGCATAAAGCTCAGGACTCCAAGGTGCCGGACTCCCTGCCGGACTCCGAACCTCCTGCGCCCCTGCCAATCGAATCCGATGGGGCGCTGATCATGGAGTTCGCCGCTGCGGACATCTTTCAATACTCACCCTTCGGCGACATCTTAAATTCACTGAAGCATCTCTCGCTATCCGGAGAGCCCTGGCCGGACTACGGCCAGGATGGTTGGGATGCAGACGACAGAGAAATTCAGATCCCACCCACCACCCACTTCGTAGCCACTGTCGACGATCTAACCGACGTGCTAAACTACGACTCCGAAGACATCAACGGTACGGACGATGATGCCGGAGACGATCAAGAACCAGCGCCTATAGGGCACTGGAAGGCCACCTCTTCACATGACATATATATGGTGGACACCCCAAAAGGAAGCGATAACGAGGAACAACGGGACGCGGCAAAGTATAATCCCGCCGACAAACAACCAAAACGGCGACCCAGACGCCGCCCTAAGTCCCGCCTCGATCAAAGCAGTATTCCTAACGATCCAGCAATAGAGCAGGGCAAACCAGTGGACGACGAACATGCAATCAAGCAACCGTCCGAACAGGACGAACCGGATAATCAACCCCTTCCCGAGCAATCAACAGTCCGGACACACCACCGGAGCATAAGAACCTTCACAAAAGACTCGTCGCCACCGCAAGAAGTTTGAAGAAGGAAAAACGGAAGCTCAAAACAGCGGAAGACATACTCAGAATGAAGTGGAGCAAAGTACTCAAGACCGCAGGCAAGTATGGCAATGGCCATCAAACAAAGAGCTACCCGAAGCGCAAGCTGCTGCCAGAATTTGACGAGGAAGCCATAGAGCCCTCACAATCAAAAAATAAAGAGGCCGCCTGGCCGGATAGACGGCCAGATGACAGGCCAGAAGACAGCTGGCTGGCAAGATGCAGCACCAGCGACCCGAGTACATCCGAGATCAGAGATGGAAATGGAAAATCACGGTGCAGGAAGGATCAGCGCCGGAATAAAGAAAAAAGCACAAAGAGCACGGTGGTCAACGCCGGATTCAAAAGCTCGAGGCCAAACAATAAAACACTGCCTCTTAAGGACAACAGTGACGAGCTATCCAACTTAAACAAAATTTTGGATTGGATATGTCAAATCCACAGTACCTCCGGAAGGCCTGCAAACCATACCAACCGAAATTGTTGGGTTTTTAAACAGTCCGGCAGACTCAACGCGGCATACAAGGGGCTCGGTACGCCAAGCGAGGACGATGACGAACCCCACCAGCAGAGCACCGGAAGTCAGAAGACTTTCCCACAAGAAGCCAAAACAATAAACTCACTTCATGTGATAGTTTGGAAATACAACACGGCACTCACTAAGACAAGTGTCGCACGGTCCACCCCAGCGGAACACCGGGATTGGATGTCAAAACCAATCACCTTCGACCATCTGGATTATTCCATAAGTATCCGGAACGCAGGATGGACTGCTCTGATATTGGATCCCATAAGAGACGGACTGCGATTTACGCAAGTTCTGATGGACGGCGGCAGTGCCTTAAACCTTCTATATCCGGACACAATCCGTAGGATGGGGATAGACCCTACTACAATTTGACATAGCCGCACTTCCTTCAAAGGAGTGGCGCCAGGCCCTTACTCCAGGTGCACAGGTTCATTATTACTAGAAGTTGTGTTCGGGTCACCTGACAACTTCCAACGAGAAAAGCTAACCTTTCATGTCGCCCCATTCAAAAGTTGCTATCAAGCACTACTGGGATGTGAAGCTTTCGTCCGCTTTAACGCAATACCACACTACGCATCTCTTACGCTTAAAATTCCCGGTCCACGTGGCATCATTTCATTAAAAGGTCGGCTAAGCCCCCGGACACGGCTGGACGGGTCCGGAATAAATAAGCTAGGGGCTACCTAGCCGCACACCCCTTCACAAGGGTTTGTGTATATAAGCTATAATGAGCTAGCACAGGCTCAGCTTTCTAAATTTATATTTCAATTTTTTCATGTACCTTTTTGCACGATTTCTTTTCAAACTAAGTTACTCTCTTTTTACAGACGAACAACGTGCACACCCGTCCAGGATACGGCACAACGGAGACACAGGCGCAGACGTGCAGTAGGGACCCGTTTCAAGGATTCTTTTCAGACTAAGACCCTACGTAAACCTTTCTTACTGTCTCTTGTTGCTATAATCCCCTAGTTTCTCATTATAACCAGAGTGGAGGCTGGCGTTTTGGCATCGACCGCGCCAGAGGAACCTGCCCGTACCTGGACACAAGGGGCTTAGGGCATTATGCTGCCCGCTATTGTAAAAGACCGAACACCTTCGGGAGTGTTCGGCGTCTCGAGTTAGGCCTTATATGCATCAGCTCCGAATCATGTCTTTGGTCAAATGTTGGGTTTGTCCGGCTCCTATGTTTTGCTGCCTTACGTTCCGTATCATCGGCTAACGCGGCACCAGGAGAACTACTCCGATTGTGCCCTAGTTCGGCTGGGCGAGCACCTCAGTAGAGAAAGCCGAAAACTGACTGTCATGATACAGTGAGAGACTGGTCAACCACTCGATCGACCAAGGGAATGTTTAGAATTCCTCCGCTTTGACGAAGGGCCGTTTCCCGGTCAGGCACATACGCGCCCCAAATTCGGAGAGCGCGGTGCCCCCAGGGGCTATGTCGTAGCCCCACCCTCGAACTCCATGGCTAAGTGAAAGTGATAAAGCATTATAGTCCGGTTGCCTTGTTTGCTACGCTACCACCTCCTTTACAGGACCGAGACGTCGGATTAAGTGTGAAAACGCAATATTTTTTGCGAACAACCCCGCACCTTGTGCGTGGGGGCTGAAGCCGATGACTGCCATCTTTCAGGTTATACACACGTATACATGAACGGCCACATAGGAGATATTACATTACTTGAACGCACAAGTATAAAAGGCGATTTCATCATAAATATTGTTTTACAACATAAAACGTTCATTTGAACGTAACATTTTTTGAACACTGCGACTCTATTACACGAGCACCACGTAGCACTTCGCCAAAATAGTGCTCGGCGGGTAACCGGCTATCGTCCGAACCCGGGGTCGCAACAGCGGTGGCATCCATTTCTGTCCAATGTGCCTTCACACGGGCGAGTGCCATCCGCGCACCCTCTATGCATGCCGACCGCTTTATCGCCTTCATATGCGGCACCGCCCCAAGAAATTGTTGTAATAAGCCAAAGTAACTCTTCGGCTTGGGCCTATCCGGCCAGACATGGGTCACGATATCCGTCATGGCAAGCTCGGACAATCTATTTAGCTCAGCCCACTCGGCCAAACGGTCGGTCAGCGGAAGCGAACACTCCGGACTATGGAATTGAGACCAAAACAGCTCTTCCGTCTTGTGATCCTTCTGGCTTCGAAAATGCACAATGGCATCCGCCGCACTCGCTGCTAAGTCCATATAAGGGTCCTCCGGACCCCACAGTTGGCCCAGCTGAGCATACTTTGGATCCATAAACCTTCGGCGCAGCAGAAAAGGCTTGCCAGCTACAATATCTCCGGCCTGGCGGAGCTCTTCCTTTATCGCCCGCATTGCAGAGCGGGCATCCTTGGCTTCGGCGGTGGCCTTCCCCAGGTCTTCTTGCCCCGCCAGGCGCTCCTTCTCAAGAGCCTCATTACGGTCGGTAGCATCTTTTAACTTCACGGCCATTTTGGCCATCTCTTCCCTGCTTCGGCAGTGTGCGGGCCTTTCGGCCGCTAACTCTTCAGCCGCCCTCGACGCCGCCGCATTACTCCTTCTGGCCTGCTCCTTGGCTTGAGCAAGTTCGGCCCAAAGGCTCTCCACAGCAGCAGCACTATCTGCATTTCACACACGTGTTGTAAGAAGCTGGCTTCGGCTCCCTTACCAAGCGACCGCACAGAAACACTTACCTTGCGACTCATCAAGTCGCCTGTTGACCAGCGTGATGTCCGCATCCGCAACAATGAGTTGCCGCTTTAGTTCAGCAACTTCATCAGTCCGGCTTGCCCCCGGACGACCCGCCACCTACATAGGCACGGCGAAAATTTAAACCTGTGATTTTGATCCTCGGCACGCTGTCGTTTTCGACAACCTACCGAGTCTCAGGGGCTACTATCTATACAGGGCGCATTCTATATGCAAAACTGTCAAAAGGTGTGTCATTTTTACGTACCTCAAACCCCGCCAGCAAACTCCTAACGGCATTATGCAACCTGCCTTCAGCGGATGAAATCCTTTCAATCACCACACTCATCAATGCGTGCTGATCTTCTGAGATAGACGCCTTCTCAAGCAGTTCCTTCAGCCGTACACCAGTTGGCGCCGAACTATCCGGCTTCGCCAAACCCGGGGGCTCCCTCCTTGACGACACTTCAGGCTCGTCCGCCCTATCCGACGGCGCCCCGGACGGAGGCGTCTCGCTCTCCACCATATCCGGACGAAGGTCCCCCGAAGTCGAGCTCATTTGCGAAGGACGGAGATCCGAACTACAAGGTAAAAACTTTAGTTATCCTCAGAAGCACAAATAGGGATGCCCTTTATTATGAAAATCCTTCCTTTCTACTTACGGCTTGTTGGAGGGCTGATCCTTTAAGGGAGACTGTGCGGCCAGGGCCTCCCGGACGCAGGACCCTCTGGCGAAGATTTCCTCCCCCGTTTAGGGGCTTTGGCCCCCGGGTCCTCGGAGGCAATCCTCTTCTCCCCTTGGAGGGAGGGATTCTCGATCCCCCTCTTTCAAGAGCCTCCTCAGGCGAGGCAGTAGCTTTTCCACTTTCCCCTTCGCCTTCCTCTAGAGGCGCAACCTCCAACACCCGGACCAGCACGGAATCCGGCGCGGTCTCTGGGAGGTGGGCTGGACACCATATCAGTTTTGCTCCCGCTATCCACTCCTGTCTAGAAGGAAATTGGTCATAAGGAGAATCATCGAAAGGCAAACAAACGGTATGTCCGGACTTGGAGCTACTTACTTGATTATCCGGGCGATTGCAGCTTAGGCCAGCATCCTCGGTCAATTCCGGACGCGCCTCTTGCGATCCGAAGAATAATTTGTACATCTCCAGGGGTGTCATACCCATGAAGTGTTGAAGAATCCGTGGTCCCTCCGGATTAAATTCCCATAGTCGGAGAGGACGGCGTTTGCAGGGCAAGTAAAGCCCGATCAGCATTACCTGCATCACTAGGACCAGATCGATTTCCCTCGCCTGGAGATCTCGAATCTGGCCCTACAGTAGGGGCACGTCCTTTGACGGCCCCCAGTTGAGCCCTTGGTTGACCCACGACATCAACCGTTGTGGAGGTCCCGGGCGGAATAAGGGCGGCGGCTTTTGTTTGCGGCCCCTCGAAACGGTAATATAGAACCACTCTTGCTGCCACAAGCCAAGCTCCTCTTGGAAGGAGCCTGCAGGCCACGGGGCATCGGCCCTCCTACTGATGGCCGCCCCGCTGCACTCCGCTTGACGCCCCCCGATCATCTTTGGCGCCACATTGAAGGTCTTCAGCCACAGGCCGAAGTGAGGGGTGACGCGGAGGAAGGCTTTGCAGACGACGATAAATGCGGAGATGTGGAGGATGGACTCCGGAGCCAAATCGTGGAATTCCAACCCATAGTAAAACATGAGCCCTCTCACAAAAGGATCCGTCGGGAAGCCTAAACCCCGATGGAGGTGGGATACAAAAACAACATACTCGCCGGGCTCGGGGGTGGGGATGGCCTGCCCTTCGGCAGGCAACCTGTGCGAAATCTCGTAAGTCAGGTACTTGGCCTCCCGTGGCTTTAGCACGTCCTCCTCCGTGACGGAGGAGGGCATCCACCGGCCCTGGAGATCGGAACCGAACATCGTTGAAGGTCCGAAGCGCTCGAATCTGGGGCTCTAGGTGCTAGAACTTGGAGCAGGGAGAGGATTCGATGGAGGATTGAAGAAAAGAAATGAGCCTTGGTCCCGTTATAAAGAGAGAAAATACCAAGAGCCGTCTCCGTGACCGTTCGGGACCCGCCTTCGCTAGAGGGGGCATGGCGACGGGCGCGGTTGGGTTACCCACGTTCGTATTGATGAGAATCCCGGGATAAGGGCAAACACGATCTCTGCTTCGACAAGACGTGCCAAGGAAACCGCTTAGCTAGATGCGCTGAGGTGGTAAAATAAAAAACGATTCAAGTAATGGCTTGGTAGTGGTGTGACGTCACGCCGCAAAAAGCGTCAGCAGATTGAACTTGTGTATATATTATTCTCTCTACGGTGGAATGTGGAATTTATTTTGCAGAGCCGGACACTATCCTGGTGTTCACAATCTTCTATGAATTATTCGGAGGAGGAACCCGCCTTGCAATGCCGAACAATATGCACGCCGGACTCATCGTCATTGAAGCCTGGTTCAGGAGCTACTGAGGGAGTCCTGGATTAGGGGGTGTCCGGATAGCCGGACTACCACCATCGGCCGAACTATCATTGGCCGGACTATCATCATCGACCGGACTCCAAGACTATGAAGATACAAGATTGAAGATTTCGTCCCGTGTCCGGATGGGACTTTCCTTGGCGTGGAAGGCAAGCTTGGCGATACAGATATGTAGATCTCCTACCATTGTAACCGACTCTATGTAACCCTAGCCCTCTCCGGTGTCTATATAAACCGGATGGCTTTAGTCCGTAGGACAACAACATCAACCCTTACAATCATACCATAGGCTAGCTTCTAGGGTTTAGCCTCCTTGATCTCGTGGTAGATCCACTCTTGTAAACATCCACAATATCAATATCAATCAAGCAGGACGTAGGGTTTTACCTCCATCAAGAGGGCCTGAACCTGGGTAAAACATCGTGTCCCTTGTCTCCTGTTACCATCCGCCTAGACGCACAGTTCGGGACCCCCTACCCGAGATCCGCTGGTTTTGACACCGACAGGCGCCATTGCCAGGAGGTCTTCGCTCAAGTCAAGACATACCAAGTACCCATCACAAACTCATCTCCCTTGCATTACATTATTTGCCATTTGCCTCTCGTTTTCCTCTCCCCCACTTCACCCTTGTCATTTTATTCGCCCTCTCTTTTCCAATCTCCTCTCTCTTTTGCTTGCCTTTTGTGTGCCCGTGTGTTAGATCGTTTATCTCGTTGTCATGGCTAGTCCTCCTATCCTCGTTATTACTCCCGAACATGAAGTTCTCAATTTTAAACAAAGGGGGGAGAAAATCTAAAAGATGCTTGGCACAGAATTTGCAATGCCCAAAATAGATCTACTAGGAAGCTCTCTACTTCGGTCCTTCTTCGCAATTTTTATGTAGGCATTACTCCTTGGAATAGATGCATTCTTGATACCATTACCGGAGGGGATTTCTTGAGTAGTCATACTTTCGGTGCTTATAATGCTATGTTAGATTTGTTTGGCCCACCACCTCTTTTGGTTAATGGAACTCTTTTAACTATGGAACATGTGATGCAAAGGCTAAAATTATTGAAAATAAGGTTGCCACTATTGAGTTGATTGAAAATTTGGATAAAAAGATCCATAACCAAATTACCCAATATGGATCTAGGGCTGGAGTTACTTTGAATAATTTTAAAGAGAAAGAACCTATAGTTAATGAAAGAATAGATCTAGACTCTACGAGAATCGGTAAACTTGAGGATATTATTACCAACTTAGGGTCGGCCTTTTCATCCGTGAAAAATACTCCAACTCCTCCTACCAAAACTGCCAAATTCATTTATGTTCCTAAAAATAAGGGTGAATCTTCTAGTAAGGAAAATGCGGATCTCAAATCAATAAGTGTTCACCCCAATTATCTCTCTATCATAAAGGAACCTTTTGCTTCGAATGAATTCTTGATTTCTTGCCTAGGAGTTTAATCATTGCTAAAAATAAAGAAACACCTAAGGGTTATAAGTGCTCTATTGAAGAATTGAGTGCCAAAGATGGCACTACTTAGATCTATCCTCGCTTTTATGCCTAGCTAGGGGCGTTAAACGATGGCGCTAGTTGGGAGGCAACCCAATTTTATTTTAGTTCCTTGCTTTTTGCTTCTGTTTAGTAATAAATATTTCATCTAGCTTCTGTTTAGATGTGTTTTCATGTTTTAATTAGTGTTTGTGCCAAGTAGAACCTATAGGATAACCTACGGTGATAGTTAATTTGATTCTGCTGAAAAACAGAAACTTTTACGCGCACGAAAATAATTTTAGTAATTCACAGAAAAGTGATTTTGCATTGATTTGTTCTGCTGTAGATCAATAGAAAATTTTTCCAGGACTTCCTATATTGGTAGAAGTTTTAGAGTTCCAGAAGTATTCGAAAGTTACATATTGCTACAGACTATTCTGTTTTTGACAGATTCTGTTTTTCGTGTGGTGTTTGCTTATTTTGATGCATCTATGGCTAGTATCGGTGGGTATGAACCATAGAGAAGTTGGAATACGGTAGGTTTAACACCAATATAAATAAAGAATGAGTTCATTACAGTACCTTATGTGGTGGTTTTTCTTTCTTGCACTAACGGAGCTTATGAGATTTCCTGTTGAGTTTTGTGTTGTGAAGTTTTCAAGTTTTGGGTAAAGATTTGATGGACTATGGAATAAGGAGTGGCAAGAGAATAAGCTTGGGGATGCCCATGGCACCCCAAGATATTCAAGGATAACCAAAATCCTAAGCTTGGGGATGCCCCGGAAGGCATCCCCTCTTTCGTCTTCGTCTATCGGTAACTTTACTTGGAGCTATATTTTTATTCACCACATGATATGTGTTTTATTTGGAGCGTCTTGTGTGATATTAGGTTCTGCTTTTTAGTTTACCACAATCATCCTTGCTATACACACCTTTTGGGAGAAACCCACTTGATTGGAATTTATTAGAGTACTCTATGTGCTTCACTTATATCTTTTGAGCTAGATAGTTTTGCTCTAGTGCTTCACTTATATCTTTTAGAGCACAGCGGTGGCTTGATTTTGTAGAAATTGTTAATCTCTCGTGCTTCACTTATATTATTTTGAGAATCTTTTAAAACAGCATGGTATTTGTTATGGTTATAAAATTGGTCCTAAAATGATGGGCATCCAAGTTGGGTATAATAAAAACTATCATAGGAAGTGGATTGGATGCTATGATCAATTTGATACTTGATAATTGTTTTGAGATATGGAGGTGGTGATATTAGAGTCATGCTAGTTGGGTAATTGTGAAGATGTGTCAGTAAAACTATGCCATCGGTGCGGCGTTGGTTTCCCTCCTAAAAAAGATAGATAATGGGGGCAAGTCCATACAAGGAAGATTTGTCAGTACAACTATGCCCCTCGGTGCGGTGCTGGTTTTTCCTCAAAAAAAGATAGATAATGGGGGCAAGTCAGGTTACAGACTCGCCTCCGCATGTGACGCCACAGGACGCCGCATCGTCGCCTACTACGGCTCGTTCCTAGCTCAGCCTCGCCGGGATGGGGGA
>NC_041389.1:148879734-148886682 GCF_002162155.2 Triticum dicoccoides | reverse complement strand
TCGGCCTCGCGCTAACGCGGCAGTGCGCTCGTTTGACAGGCGCAGTGTGGTTATTTTGTTTCCCACCCCCATGCACCCACACACCCCCCTAAGATATATAATGGGGGCAAGTCCATACAAGGAAGATGTGTCAGTACAACTATGCCCCTTAGTGCGGTGTTGGTTTTTCATCCATATGTAGCCGCTAGAAAATTAACAGGTACTACAACAGAAAAGTTAAGAAGCATCAGCACACGCTTATATTGCTCACTTGCAGATTGAGAATGACAGTACTAGTACACTTGAATGGACGGTACGGATTTACTAATATAAAACATACAAAAAAGCATCAGTTCGCAAATCCATCAAACTAAAAAATGTCAGGCTAAGCACATAAAGTGCTACTACGAATTAACTCTCAGTACAACTTGGTTTACACAAAAGTACATAGTGCTAAAAAATAATACAAGAATACCCTTGAGAATAATCACAACAAGAAACAAAATAAATAAGGCAAAAACTCGATGACAAAAATAACAGCTCCACAAAACTCACAATCAGTACAACAAAAATATCAGTCCACATTACTGATGGAGTCAGGTACTAGATTCAAACCAAAAAACTATAAAAAAATTGACCACCCGAAGGCTGCCAGGCCCTAACGGAAGTAGATATACTTGAACTCGAGCCCACGGCGAAACCGTTGGCGAATCCGTAGTAATCGGCACAATGTAGGGCTAGCCGACCAGGGCCCGCAGGTCATGCACATAGAGCGAGCGTCGTGTATAAGTGCTCAGGTAAGTATTCAGAGGAGTTCAACAACTGGGACTCGCCAGCGCTTATAAACAGGTCGAGAGCCCCCTCGCTTAGCGAAGTGGGACTAAACTCAAACCACACGTGCACGCTGCACTGCTTAGCCGGGCGGACGACCTATCTGGGCCGAAAACAATGCCTCTAGGGGACGGCCTAATGCAACAGTACAACCCAATACAAAATTCCTACCGACCACGGACGAACCAAATTAAAAGGAACAAATGCATATAATTTAGAAATAACCCTCATAAAATATTATGTTCAAAAAAGGAATGTAGAAAAGTTCAAACGCATGTTTGTTGTAAAAAATAAAAAATAAACAAAAAATACCTTTTTTGAAAGATACTTCAATGAAGAAGATTGTAACAAAAATTTCAGTAACAAAATTTTAAAAAGTTCAACTACTAAAATTCAGAAGGTTCAAGTAATTTAGTACTGTGCAACAAGATTAAATTCTTTTTATTTAAAAAAATACTGGAACCATCACTATTCAACTAAAAAATAAATTGTGCTCTAAATTCCTGTCAATAGTAAGAAAAAATGCTATACAACAAACGAATGCGGTTGGCCATTGACATCCAAAAATAGTTCAGTACAACCATTAAGAGCATGCAAGTTCAACAAACTCAACCCAAGGGGTCCTACATCCATCATCAGCGTATATTTTTCGTCTGCGAGCTATGTACATCAGTTCAACTTTAATTGTGCCAATTCAAAAAAAAATCTGCTTTAGCCAAAATAGGAAGCATTACATTTAAAAAAATAGCACATACAATAACATACGAACAAAATATTCCAAACCATCTGGTAATAACATCTCACATGCATTGTTCAAAAAAATATTACAACATAGTCAAACACACACAAATCTCACAACCAGCGTCGTTTGCCACATTTAAACCTACAGCACATAAATTCTGAACGTCAGAGAGTCATCTTCCTTGCAGAACATAACAATAACCACATCTTCGTCCTCAATTCTAGACTCTGCCACAAACTCCTTCCACCCAGTAGTTAGGTTGATTCAACCATCAAAGTCGATGTGGTAGGCAACTTCCATCAACTGATACCCATTTTTATCTGAAGTCTCCATCTTCAGTATGCCGGAACTAGGAGCAACAATCCTGATTATGGGTAACATTTTCTGCAAATGGGCATGGGAGTAGAAAATAAAGTGAACACCTGACATAAAACTGAATATTTACACAGATCTAGGAACTGTTGCATAACAAAGTGAAAAAAAAATCTGAACCAAAACAAAAATACCAAATTAACTAGTCATATGATCTGACTAAACTGAAGAAATATACATATCAATATTGTTGGGGGTATGACTATTAGGTATGACCCGCCCAGGAGGGTGCCGGGTTATACCTATGATGGTTCATCAATGCAAGGCCCATGATGATGTTGAGGATGGCGGTTCATGAAGCAAGGTCCAAAGGACGACTTAAGGCCCATAGGGGTAAACCGACATATGAGTATGACTTATATTGTAAGGCAAGTATATTTAGTCACCGAGCCGGACACGTTGTCTATGAGCCGGCCGGGACTCCGTGAGCCGCTGGGCGTCAACCTGTGTATATAGAGGGACGACCCGGCGGCGGTTTAGGGCAAGAAACAAGAGATCGAAAGCTAGGTCAAGTGTATCCGCTCCCTGGTAATCGAGACATAAGCAATACCACCTCAAACTAGATTAGGCCTTTACCTTCACCGCAATGGGCCGAACCAGTATAAACTCTCTGTGTCCTTTGTCCCGTTCAACAACTTCAATCTAACCTAGTTGTGATGGCTCCATGACTAAGTCCTCACACTAGGACATCTGCCGTGACAATTCCACGATAGTTGACGCCCACCATGGGGCCAGCGCACGACGGTTTCGAGTTCTTAAAGGGCAGCTTCGAAGGGATCAAGGGATACGCTGTGGGCCGGATGACCAAGAGTCATCGCGGCAAGCTCTACATCGACGATGCAGGCTGGGGGCCCGAGGCCGACTCAATTGAGTACGGGTATCGGGTCCCCTTCGGCGGAACTCACGTCTTCATCGGCAAGATCGGTGAGCCGGGCCCTGAGCCAGACATCTGCACCGACAGCGTCGAGACGGCTCAGCATGCACGACCCGCCCGAGCTCAGCCCGCCATGAAACGTGCCTTCGTGGGATTCGTCCATGGGGCGGAATTTGATGAAGGATCCATGTCTGGCTGTGAGACAGCCATCTATTCTGACGGTGAGTCATCCACAGGCGAGACTACTTCATTGTATCAACTGCAAGACGGTAGGCTTGGTGGTTGTTCCGATGGCGACAGTATTCCGGGCCCCTATGAGCTGCCGAATAGGGTTGCAATCTTCATGGCCGGTAGACAGCCCACGCAGAATTCTTCGACTGCGGCAGCAATGGTTTCCGGGTCAGCAACGATGATGGCAGCTGGGGAAGGAGGCCCCATGAACCCGCCAGCTCATGTTTTGACTGATTTACTGGATAATCTGACAGCCTTATTAACAGCGGAGGTTAATCCGGCAAATCAAGTTCAGCATAGCACGGAAGTTGCAAAATTGCGTGACGAGATAGCGCAAGCCAAGGAAAACCTAGCGGCGGAGAATGCTAGGATGACTGCAGAGCGAGCTGTTTTGGACCCTCAGGCACAACGGATCTAGGCTAATTCCTTTCGGCTCTTGTTGGATCAGAACGCTTCAAACAAAATCATGAGAAGAAGGCACCGGAGTCATCTGCCACCGGTATATGAGGCGAGGAACCTCTTTTGCACACCTGGAGCGGGAACCAGTAACCAGCCAGAGATAAACCGGGTTGAAGCGCCTGGGGCTGGAGGGCCATCTCAACCGCGCATGACAGAACCGCCTTGTCTAAATAATACTCCGCCTTAGTATGTGTCGACACCACCAGGTCATTATTCCAACCCCTTGGATAATATGATCATTGCGGCTCCACGATTGGCAGCTCTCCCAGTTGAAGGCGATTCTCCAGCTGCGATTGAGACGTGGAGGGCTAGAGAGCCTCTTCAAATAGCATTGGTACAGCAGGAGGCATATTCTTACAGTCAAGACAGGATTCATTCGACCCCTCGCCCAAGCCGGAGTTATAGCAGACACATGGACTCACCGGCCGTTTCAAGCAATGACAGGCGCCGAAACCAGCCGCGTGGGCATGACCCGGCACGCGATGGTGTTCATGATTTGCTCGATCAGGACAGGGCGCGTCGAGAAGCTGAGCAGGCGGCTCATCAACATCTTCCGGTTTATCTGACGACTTCGGTGGAGGTAGGCGTGACCTCTAGATCCACGGGTATACCATGTTTAGTGTCGGCTCTACGGAATGAGCGTCTGCCCAAGGATTTCAAAGGACCTCATAAGTTGCCTAACTACACAGCCGACTTACCCCCTGAGGCGTGGATTGAGAGTTATGAGATGTCCATGGAACTGTTGGAGGTCAGCGATCCTGCATGTGCCAAATACTTCACCATGATGCTGGATGGGACGACCTGTACTTGGTTGAAAGGGCTGCCTGCCAATTCCATCGGGTCATGAGACAAGCTAAAAGCCTGGTTTATCCAGAACTTTAAAGATATGTGCAAACAGACCATGTCGATTGTGGATTTGGATGCTTGTGCCCAAGAAGAGGGCGAGTCAACGACCCATTGGGCGCGTCAGGTCAAGGCTATCCTGCACTCATCGGATAACATCAATGCCGGCTCTGCAGTTCTAATGTTGGAGAAGAATTGCCGTTTTTTGCCTCTCAAACAGAAGCTAGGGCGGCTCAAGCGCCATTGCAATGATATGGGGGAGCTGATGGCGGCTCTAATTACATATGCCGACTCTGATAGTACCAAGGACCCTGAGTCTGGTGATGAAAAGCCGGGAAAGGGAAAGAAGAGTGGCAACACCAAGGGTCAGCAGCATAACCCGGCGAGTCAAGGGGGCAATGGTAAGCGCAACGCTGATGGTAATTAAGACTTTGTGGCCAATAACAATACACAGAACAATGGTCAACGTCGTAAGGAGAAGCCACCTCCTCGGGCAGGCAGATCAGGTCTCAATCTTGAGTAGATGCTGAATCAGCCCTGCCCAAAACATGGTACGCGAGAAAGACCGTCCAATCACCTTTGGAAGGACTATCAAATCATTCAAAAATTCTGATTTATTCCAGAACAATCATGGGCTGGGCGGCGGCTCAGGTCCTGGTGGAGGCGGTTCTCATGGCCTGGGTTACGATGGTGGCGGCTCTAGTTCCGGTTTCCAGGGTCACCAAAACCATCAAGGTAATCAGGGTAGTTACAATCAGCAATCCGGTCAGGGGACTCACCAGCAGCAGCAGTCTGGATATCAAAGTCATCCGAAGCAGTTGAATAGTGGGCAGCACCACGTCTTCACCACAAGTTTATGCAAGCGGGATCAAAAGCTCCATAAAAGGGATGTGAACGCCATTGAGCCGGCAGTTCCCCATTACTTCTGATGGTCTAAGCAACCTATTATGTGGAGTCAAGAGGATCATCCGCCTCGGGTTGATAATCTGGGTCACTTGGCCTTGCTGGTGGCGCCTCAAGTTGTTGGATACAAATTCACTAAGGTACTCATGGATGGGGGTAGCAGCATTAATATCCTTTACTATGATACTTTCCGTCGCATGGAGTCGACTGATAAAAGTCTTAAACCATCCAATACTGTTTTCCACGGAGTGGTACCTGGTAAATCGGCATATCCTGTAGGCAAGATTGATCTAGAAGTAGCCTTTGGGGATGAACATGATTCCAGGGCCGAGAGATTAACCTTTGAAGTGGTCAAGATTACAAGCCTGTATCACGCTCTGTTTGGACGGTCGGCTTATGCCAAGTTCATGGCACAACCTTGTTATGTTTATCTGTAGCAACACTAGTAGAAAAAGGGTCAAACGTGAAGCCCAATAGTGCCGGTTTGAATTTCAGCCGGCACTAATGTGGCCAATAGCACCGGTTCGTGGCGGCGATCAATAGCACCGGTTCGTGGCGAACCTTTAGTACCGGTTCATGCCACGAACCGGTACTAAAGGTGTACTAAAGGTGATGTGTCAGCCTACGGTATGGCTATGGCCCCACCATCACCATTTAGTGCCGGTTCGTACCACGAACCGGTACTAATGAGGTTATGGCAAGCTGTTTTTAGTCCCACCTCGCTCCCCTAACAAGCCTTTTACCACCTTAAATATGTTATTTCTCAAACTATCACAAGCACTTGGTCTTCATTGAACTCTATGTGTAGAATTTGTGGCCGCAATATGAGTCTTCATCGGTTTATAAATCGTTGATGACTCATATTGACAATTCAGATTGTACACACAAAGATCATTGGTGATCAAAGTATTTTTGATGTTATAAGATCATATTGACAGTTTAGACTGTAAAGAAATATAAGATCATGATGTAAATGCTCTTATATTTTTTGCGTTCAGTATGCACCATTCAAAGCGACGCCATCAACTTTCAACCATTTCTGCCTTCATTTGCTATTTTTCATGCATTCAATGATTTGTTTTGAGAACTAAATGACCTGGAAATTGAAAAGCACTACAAATGAACTCTGAAAAAGTTGAAACTTGGCATGGTATCATCATTTCACCCACATAGATTGTTCAAAAAAGTAGAGAGGGTTACGGCAAAAACTGGATGCACTTCGTTTACAAACTGGACAATCTCTTTTGAAGTATTCAGGTTTCTGACGAAATTAAACTCATCTGTTACAAAGACATTTCATTTTTTAAACTTATTACAACTCCAGACTTTTTGTGCATTCAGTATGCATCATTCAAAGCGACGCCATCAACTTTTCAACCATTTCTGCCTTCATTTGATATTTTTCATGCATTTAATGATTTGTTTTGCACCTCTTTTTTATTTTTAATAACTTATTACAACTCCGGACTTCTTCTGTTATGGCAAAAGGAAGGAGGAGGAGAAGAAGAAGAAGAAGAAGAAGAAGAGGAAGAAGAAGAAGAGGAAGAAGAAGGAGAAGAAGGAGAAGAAGGAGAATAATAATAATAATAATAATAATAATAATAATAATAATAATAATAATAATAATAATAATAATAATAATAATAATAATAATAAGAAGAAGAAGAAGAAGAAGAAGAAGAAGAAGAAGAAGGAGGAGGAGGAGGAGGAGGAG
>NC_041389.1:148878409-148879289 GCF_002162155.2 Triticum dicoccoides | reverse complement strand
AGAAGAAGAAGAAGAAGAAGAAGAAGAAGAAGAAGAAGAGGAGGAGGAAGAAGGAGAAGAAGGAGAAGAAAGAAGAAGAAGAAGAAGAAGAAGTAGAAGGAGAAGGAGAAGGATAAGAAGAATAAGAAGAGGAAGAGGGAAGAAGAAGAAGAAGAAGAAGAAAATAAAGCAGAAAAGAAATAACTATATAAAAAAATTACTCAAAAATAAATAGAAGAAATAAATAATGCAGAAAAGAAAAAAACTAATATAAAGCAAAAATATTCACAAAGAAACTAAATACGGCAAAAAACTACTCAGAAATAAATGGAAGAAAAAAATAAAGTAGAAAAGAAATAACTATATAATAAAATTACTCAAAAATAAATAGAAGAAAATAAATAATGCAGAAAAGAAAAAAATTGTTGGGGCGCTGCCCTGTGGGCCTGCCAGACCTTGGGTGTGCGAATACATGCCCAGTAGGGCCAGCAGACTCACAGGGCAGCGCGCCCTAGTGAGGCCCAGAAGCCTGCTAAATAGAGGAGTTCGAAAGGGCAGCCGCGGCTGGGTTTATAAACCAGTGCGGCTGCCCTTCGCTCGATGAGGTGGGACTAAACATAGCGCACTGCGGTGGCAGCGCACGGCCTTTAGTACCGGTTGGTGGCTCCAACCGGTACTAAAGTGTACACTTTAGTACCGGTTGGAACCACCAACCGGTACTAAAGGCCCTCGTTTCCCGCCTCTTCGGCTGGCCAAAATTGGCCTTTAGTACCGGTTGGTGGCTCCAACCGGTACTAAAGGCTCCCCCTATATATATACTACACTTACGAAAAATCAGTTATCTCGTCGCACTTCGTTCCACTTCTCGCAGCCTCTCGATCTAGTCTCCGGCGCCGCCGCC
>NC_041389.1:148874502-148876987 GCF_002162155.2 Triticum dicoccoides | reverse complement strand
AGTAAATGCTTAATTAGTTGAACTAGTTGAATTAATATAACTAGTTTATTTTTAGTAAATGCTTAGTTGAACTAGTTGAATTAATAGATTTTTCTGTTAATAGATTTTTTTCTGTTAATAGATTTTTTTGGTGATATTATTATTGAATATGCATGTTTGGTGATATTATTGTTAATAGATTTTTTTTGGTGATATTTAGATTGTGTAATTAATTTTGTTCATAGAATTTTAATGATTTTTTTGTTCATAGTATTTGGAAAAAGGAAAGAGATGATGTACTTTTGCTTATAATTATTGAATGCATGCTAATTTGAATACTATACTTTATTTTATGATTTGGTTTTGCTTATTTTATGATTTGGTTTTGCTTATTGAATGCTCATATTGGATAAGTTGTCCTTCATTCCCGTGTGCTAGACAATTTGGTATAATAATGCATTCGGGAATGAAAGAGGAGCTACTACGTACATCGATCATCGATAGTCAACCCGTGATTAATAATAATGATCTAGTTTAATATGTGAATTATGAATATAGGCCGGAAATGTCGTACTCATCGGACGACGAAAACCGCCCGGCTGAGTGCGACTGGTGCCACGACGACCGAGGTATGTGCGACAGGTTCATTGTGCTGGACGAAGATCGGCGCTTCAGCATTAAGCTCGAGGAGACCTGCGATGTTCATACGGTACGCAACGACGACAATAGTTTTTTTCGTAATTAAGCACGACTTCAACTATTTTAACGTGTATTTTTCATCTTTTCCAATTCGACTAGCTTATCCCATGCTTTGCAAGACGCTATGTCTTGGAGAGGATGGGTTTTGAAGACCATGAAAATTTCGAAACCAAAAAAATTATCCTAAGTACCCATCATGGTGTGGATTTTCAAGTAAAGTTGTACAATGCTCAGAGTGTAACCCATTTTGGTTGCAAAAATTGGGATGCATTTTGCAAGATATATGGTCTTGATGAGGGTATGCTTGTCACCATGGATCTTGGTGATCCTACAATCGAGCAAGAGACACCTTCGATTTCGGTCCTTGTGGATACACCTCCAGTTCTTCCCTCATGTGAGCTAAACATAGTTATTAAGTGTCGGGGGAAACTGATCCTCGAACACCTATGGGACCGGCGGACCGAGCCCCTTTCGGTTCGGCGGGAGGCGGAGGTCGCACGAAGAGCAGATCGAGGCAATGCACATGAGCAGTTTACCTAGCTTCGGAGCTCTCCGGAGAGATAATACTCCTACTGCTGCATCTATGTGTATATTGAGTTCTTGCTCAGTAGCGATCAGTGCCACGAAACCAAGCGTGAGAGTCTTCCTAGCTTCGAATGAGTCGACCCCCCTCTATGTTGCGCATGGGCCTCCTTTTATATGCTCAAGGGGTCACCGACAGGTGGCAACACAGACAAAAAGGGTAAAAATTGAAAAAGAATGTGGTAGGTACAACTACCTATGCTGTAGATACAGTGTATCATACCTAACTCTGACGGAAGGGGACAACGACATTAAATGGCCGTCTGTGTCGCCCAAACAGTGCAAACAGAGACCGTCAGGGGCGCCAGCGATCGCCACGATGGCCTTCTCGTCAGCGCCGCTTGCCACCGTGCACCCCTAGCTGCACAGCCTCTCGCCACGCGCGCCTGGAAGGGCCCCAAAGCGACACGTGGGTGGATGTGCTGGAGCGCGGGTGCGGAGCGGCCGCTTGTCGCGGCAAGTGCCTTGCCGCGGCCGTTGTCTTGTCGGGCTCGGGAGCTTGTCATTCACCGAGTCTTGCCAGGACACATGGCGCGTTGCGGCAAGCTTTCTTGAGACGCCTTGGCTGGCCTTCCCGGCAAGCTCCTCTTGTCGGGGCCTTGTCTTCTTGGTTTGAGTACTTTGTTCTTGAATGGCTTCCCGGCAAGCTCCTCTTGCTGGGGTCTTGTCTCCTTAGGAGCCGCAGAGGATCTTGGCGGTTACCTGGCGAGCCTTGCCGCGGGGTGCTGCAACTACCCGTGCACAAGTTCGGGATACTAGGGTACCCCTACTCTAGTACACCGACAGGAGCCCCCGGGCCTGGGCCACACACGGTGTCGAGCGCTGTTGGGCCAGGCCCAAAATAGGGCACGGGCACGCGCGGCCTGGGTCGTGCCGTTTCTTACTCCGCATCCACTGTGCCCTCTCCGAACGGCACGCATTGAATGCGGCGTCGTGGGAGAGATCGTGGGTGGTTTCTTTATTCAGAAAAGCGTAACGTTCGCCCCCGCCCTCTTTATAAGCAGAGGAAACAGGGGCGGTAGCTCATCTCGCCAGTTACTACTCCCAAATATCCGCCGCTCCCCCCTTTCTCCAAGGTCGAAAGAGAGCAGCGCTTCGCCCCCCATCGCCACCAGCACCATCAACGCCGTCGACCTCTCCCACCACCTCCGCCATGGCTCCGAAAGCCGACAAGGGGAAGGGCGTGAAGTCAGCCGAGGCGCAGCGGCTCGCGGCGCTGCGGAAG